>NW_024738373.1:0-41042 GCF_018991925.1 Homarus americanus
CCTGATCGAGAAGAACAAAGTCCCCTGATCGAGCAAGTAGCAAAGTCCCCTGCACGATTATACTTAAAGGCCCCATCGAGTATAACAAAGTTCCTGATCGAGTAAACAAAGCTCCCCTGATCGAGTATAACAAACTCCCTGATCGAGTATAACAGTCCCTGATTGAGTATAAATGTTAGTCTTGATCGAGTTTAACAGTCCCCTGATCGAGTATAAAGTCCCCTGATCGGGTATAATAGCGTCCCCTGATCGAGTATACCAAAGGCCGCTGATCGAGCATAACAAAGTCCTATGGTCGAGTATAACAAAGTCCTCATCGAATATGCAACAAAAGTCCCTGATCGAGTATAACAAAAGTCCCCTGATCGAGAAGCATCAAAGTCCCCTGATCGAGTATAGCAAAGTCTCGTAATGATTATATCAAAGGCCCCTGATCGAGAATAAGAAAGTTTCCTGATCGAGTAAAACAAACCCCAGATCGAGTATATAACAAAGTCCCCTGATCGAGTATAACAAAGTCCCTGATTGAGTATAACAGTGGTTCTGATCGAGCTTTAACAAAGGCCCTGATCGAGTATAAACAAAGTCCCTTGATCGAGTATAACAAAGTCCCCTGATCGAGTATAACAAAGTCCTCTCATCGAGTATAACAAAGTTTCTTGCTGAGTAAAACAAAGCCCCCTGATCGAGTTTAACAAAGTCCTCTGATCAAGTATAACAAAGTCCTCGCTGAGTATAACAGCGCTCCCTGATCGAGTATAACAAAGTCCCCTGATTGAGTATAACAAAGTCCCCTGATCGAGCATACCAAAGTCCCCTGATCGAGTATAACAAAGTCCCCTGAACGATTATAACAACTGCCCTCATCGAGTATAACAAAGTTTCCTGGTCGAGTAAAACAAAGCCCCTGGATCGAGTATAACAAAGTCCCTGATTAAGTATAACAAAGTCCCCTGATTGAGTATAACACAGGCCCCCTGGATCGAGTTTAACAAAAGCCGCTGATCGAATATAAACAAAGTCCCCAGGTCGAGTATAACAAAAGCCACTGACTGAATATAACAAAGGCGCCTGAACGTGTATAACAAAGGCCCTGATCGAATATAACAAAGTTCCCTGATCGAGTATAAATAAAGCCCCTTGATCGAGTATAACAAAGACCCCTGATCGAGAATAACAAAGTCCCCTGATCGAGTATAACAAAGCCCTGATCATATACCAAAGGCCCTGATCGAGTATAACAAAGACCCCTGGTCGAGAATAACAAAGGCGCCTGATCGAGTATAACAGCGCTCCTGATCGGAGTATATCAAAGGCCCCTGATCGAGTATATAACAAAGTCCCCTGATCGAGTATAAATAAAGCCCCTGATTGAATAACAAAACAAAGTCCTTAGATCGAGTATAACAGAGTCCCCTCATCGAGTATACAACAAAGGCCCCTCATCGAGTATAACAAAGTCCCAAGGATCCAGTATAACAAAGTCCCCTTATCGAATATAACAAAGTCCCCTGATCGTGTATAACAAAGGCCCCTGATCGAGTATATAACAAAGGCCCTGATCGGGTATAACAAAGACTCCTGATCGATATAACAGAGTCCCCTGATCGAGTATAACAGACTGCCCTAATCGAGGTAACAAAGTTCCCTGATCGAGTATAACAAAGTCCCCTGATCGTATAGCAAAGGCCTCTGATCGAGATTAACAAAGGCCCTCATCGAGTATAACAAATTCTGGTTGAGTATATAACAAAGGCCCTGATCGAGTATAACAAAGTCCCCTCATCGAGTATAACAACAAAGCCCCTGGATTGAATAAAACAAAGTCCCCAGGATCGAGTATAACAGAGTCCCTCAACGAGTATAACAAAGGCCCTCATCGAGTATAACAAAGTCCCATGATCCAGTATAACAAAGTCCCCTTTTGAGAATATCATATAACAAAGTCCCCTGATCGTGTATAACAAAGCCCCTGATCGAGTATAACAGCGCCCCTTGATCGGGTATATAACAAAGACTCCTGATCGAGTATAACAGAGTCCCCTGGATCGAGTATAACAGATTGCCCTAATCGAGTGTAACAAAGTCCCCGATCGAGTATAACAAAGTCCCCTGATCGTGTATAACAAAGGCCTCTGATCGAGATTAACAAAGGCCCCTGATCATGGCAACAAATTCCCTGGTTGAGTATAAATAAAGGCCCTGATCGAGTTTCTAAAGGCCCTGATCGAGTATAGCAAAGTCCCCTGCACGATTATATCAAAGGCCCCTGATCGAGTATAACAAAGTTTCCTGATCGAGTAAAAACAAAGCCCCTGATCGAGTATATAACAAAGTCCCTGATCGAGTATAAATAAAGTCCCCTGATTGAGTATAACAGTGGCCCCTGATCGAGCTTAACAAAGGCCCCTGATCGAGTATAAATAAAGTCCCTGGTCGAGTATAAACAGCGCCCTGATCGAGTATAACAAAGACCCCTGATCGAGTATAACAAAGTCCCGTGATCGAGTATAACAAAGTCCCCTGTTCGTGTAGAACAAAGTCCCCTGATCGAGTATAACAATGTCCCCTGATCGAGTATAACAAAGGCCCCTCATCGAGTTTAACAAAGGCCCTTCATCGAGTATAACAAAGTCCCCTGGTCGAGTATAACAAAGGCCCCTGATCAAATATAACAAAGGTGCCTGAACGAGTATAACAAAGGCCCCTGATCGAGTATAACAATGTTCCCTGATCGAGTATAACAAAGTCCCCTGATCGAGTATTTGAACGAGTATAACAAAGGCCCCTGATCGAGTATAACAAAGTCCCACTGATCGAGAATAACAAATTCCCCTGATCGAGTATAACAAAGTCCCCTGATCGGGTATAATAAAGGCCCCTCATCGAGTATAACAAAGGCCCCTAATCGAGCATAACAAACTCCCATGGTCGAGTATAACAAAGTCCCATCATCGAATATAACAAAGACCCCTGATCGAGTATAACAAAGTCCCCTGATCGAGAAGAACAAAGTCTCCTGATCGAGTATAGCAAAGTCCCCTGCACGATTATATCAAAGGCCCCTGATCGAGTATATAACAAAGTACTCTGATCGAGTAAAACAAAGTTCCCTGGTCGAGTAAAACAAAGTCCCCAGATCGAGTATAACAAAGTCCCCTGATTGAGTAAAAGTTCAAAGTCACCTGATCATATATAACAACTCATGATCGAGTATAACAAAGTCTCTCATCGAGTTTAACAAAGTCCTCAAATCGAGAAAAACAAAAGGCCTTTGATCGAGAGTTTAACAAAGGCCCTGTTCCAGTATAACAAAGGCCCTAAAAGATTAGTAATAAAGGCCCTGATCGAGCTTAACCCTCATCGAAAGGTATAACAAAGTCCCTGGTCGAGGTATAACAAAGGCCCCTGATCGAATATAACAAAGGTGCCTGAACGAGTATAACAAAGGCCCCTGATCGAGTATAACAAAGTTCCCTGATCGAGTATTACAATGTCCCCTGATCGAGTATAACAAAGTCCCCCTGATCGAGAATAACAAAGTCCTCTGATCGAGTATAACAAACCCCCCTGATCAAGTATAACAAAGCCCCTGATCGAGTATAACAAAGACTCCTGGTCGATTATAACAAAGTCCCCTGATCGAGTATAACAAAAGCCACTGATCGAGTATAACAAACTACCCTGATCGAGTATAACAAAGTCTCCTCATCGAGATTAACAAAGTCCTCTAATCGAGAATAACATAGGCCTTTGAAGAGTTTAACAAAGGCCCCTGTTCGAGTATAACATAGCCTCTAAAAGAGTATAACAAAGGCCACTGATCGAGTATAACAAAGTCCCCTGATCGAGTATGACAAAGGCCCCTAATCGAGTATAACAAAGGCCCCTGATCGAGTATAACAAAGTCCACTGATCGAGTATAACAAACTCCCCTGATTGAGTATATCAAAGTCTCCTCAACGAGATTAACAAAGTCCTCTAATCGAGAATAACAAAGGCCTTTGAAGAGTTTAACAAAGGCCCCTGTTCGAGTATAACATAGCCTCTAAAAGAGTATAACAAAGGCCACTGATCGAGTATAACAAAGTCCCCTGATCGAGTATTACAGAGTCCCCTCATCGAGTATAACAGAGTCCCCTCATCGAGTATAACAAAGGCCCCTCATCGAGTATAACAAAGTCCCATGATCGAGTATAACAAAGTCCCCTCATCGAATATAACAGATCCCTAATCGAGAGTATAACAAGTCCCCTGATCGAGTATAACAATGTCCCCTGATCGAGTATAACAAAGTCCCCTGAACGTTTATAACAAAGTCCCCTGGTCGAGTATAACAAAGGCCCCTCATCGAGTATAACAAAGTCCTCTGATCAAGTATAACAAAGTCCCCTGAAAAAGTATAACAAAGTCCACTGATCGAGTATAACAAAGTCCCCTGATCGAGTATAACAAAGCCTCTGATCGAGTATAACAAAGTCCCCTGAACGATTATAACAGCGCCCTCATCGAGTATATAACAAAGTTTCCTAATCGAAGAAAAACAAAGCCCCTAAACGAGTATATAACAAAGTCCCTGATCGAGCTTAACAAAGACCCCTGATTGAGTATCAAAGGCCCTGATCGAGTATAACAAAGTTCCTGATCGAGTATAACAAAGTCCCTGATCGAGTATAACAAAGTCCCCTGATCGAGAATAACAAGAACCCTGATCAGTATAAGCCCCTTGATCAAGTATAACAATGGCCCCTGATCGAGTAACAAAGACTCCTGGTCGATTATAACAAAGTCCCTTGATCGAGTATAACAAAGTTCCCTGATCGAGTATAACAAAGGCCCCTGATCGAGTATAACAGGCCCCTCATCGAGTATATCAAGTCCAATGATCGAGTATAACAAACTCCCCTGATCGAGTATAACAAAGTCCCCTGATTGAGTATAACAAGGTCTCTGATCGAGTTTAACAAAGGCCCCTGATCGAGAATAACAAAGGCCCCTGATCGAATATAACAAAGGCGCCTGAACGCGTATAACAAAGGCCTCTGATCGAGTATAACAAATTTCCTAATCGAGTATAACACAGCCCCTAATCAAGTTATAACAAAGGCCCTGATCGAGTATAACAAAGACCCTGGACGAGTATAACAAAGGCGCCTGATCGAGTATAACAAAGGCCCGATCGAGTATAACAAAGGCCCTGATCGAGTATAACAAAGCCCCCTAATCGAGTATAACAAAGTCCCCTGATCAAGTATAACAAAGTCACCTGATTGAGTATAACAAAGGCCCTGATCGAGTTTAACAAAGCCCTGATCGAGTATAACAAAGTCCGGTCGGGTATAACAAAGGCCCTGATCGAATATAACAAAGGCGCCTGAACGTGTATAACAAAGGCCCTGATCGAGTATAACAAAGTTCCCTGATCGAGTATAACAAAGCCCCTGATCGAATATAACAAAGTCCCCTGATCGAGAATAACAAAGTCCCCTGATCGAGTATAACAAAGTCCTGATCGGGTATAATAAGGCCCCTGATCGAGTATAACAAAGACCGCTGATCGAGTATAACAAAGTCCCATGGTCGAGGTATAACAAAGTCCCTCATCGAATATAACAAAGTCCCTGATCGAGTATAACAAAGTCCCCTGATCGAGAAGAACAAAGTCCCCTGATCGAGTATAGCAAAGTCCCTGCACGATTATATCAAAGGCCCTGATCGAGTATAAGAAAGTTTCTGATCGAGTAAAACAAAGCCCCAGATCGATTATAACAAAGTCCCTGATCGAGTATAACAAAGTCCCTGATTGAGTATAACAGTGGCCCCTGATCGAGCTTTAAAAGGCCCCTGATCGAGTATAACGAAGTCCCCTGATCGAGTATAACAAAGTCCCTGATCGAGGTATAACAAAGGCCCCTGATCGAGTAAAACAAAGTCCCCTAATCGAGTTAAACTAAGTTTCCTGATCGAGTATAACTAACTCCCCTGATCGAGTATAACAAAGTCTCCTCATCGAGATTAACAAAGTCTTCTAATCGAGAATAACAAAGGCCTTTGATCGAGTTTAACAAAGTCCCCTAACGATTATAACAAATGCCCTCATCGAGTATAACAAAGTTTCTTGGTCGAGTAAAAACAAAGCCCCTGATCGAGTTTAACAAAGTCCCTGATCAAGTATAACAAAGTCCCCTTATTGAGTATAACAAAGGCCCTGATCGAGTATAACAAAGTCCCCTGATTGAGTATAACAAAGTCCCCTGATCGAGTATAACAAAGTCCCCTGATCGAGTATAACAAAGTCCCCTGGTCGAGAATAACAAAGGCGCCTGATCGAGTATAACAAAGGCCCCTGATCGAGTATATCAAAGGCCCCTGATCGAGTATAACAAAGGCCCCTGATCGGGTATAACAAAGACTCCTGATCGAGTATAACAGAGTCCCCTGATCGAGTATAACAGACTGACCTAATCGAGGTAACAAAGTCCCCTGATCGAGTATAACAAAGTCCCCTGATCGTGTATAACAAAGCCTCTGATCGAGATTAACAAAGGCCCCTGATCGAGTATAACAAATTCTGGTTGAGTATAACAAAGGCCCCTGATCGAGTTTAACAAAGGCCCTGATCGAGTACAAAAGTCCCTGGTCGAGTATAACAAACTCCCTGGTCGAGTATAACAATGTCCCCTGATCGAGTATAACAAAGTCCCCTGATCGAGTATAACAAAATCCCTTGAACGAGTATAACAAAGTCCCCTCATCGAGTATAACAAAGTCCCCTCATCGAGTATAACAAAGGCCCCTGATCGAGTATAACAAAGGCCACTGATCGAGTATAACAAAGTCCCATGATCGAGTATCACAAAGTCGCCTCATCGAATTTAACAAAGTCCCGTGATCGAGTATAACAAAGTCCCCTGTTCGTGTAGAACAAAGTCCCCTGATCGAGTATAACAATGTCCCCTGATCGAGTATAACAAAGGCCCCTCATCGAGTTTAACAGGCCCTTCATCGAGTATAACAAAGTCCCTGGTCGAGTATAACAGGCCCCTGATCAAATATAAACAAAGGTGCCTGAACGAGTATAACAAAGGCCCTGATCGAGTATAACAATGTTCCCTGATCGAGTATAACAAAGTCCCTGATCGAGTATAACAAACTCCCTGATCGAGTATAACAAAAGCTTCCTCATCGAGTTTAACAAGACCCGGTCGAGTATAACAAAGGCGCCTGATCGAGTATAACAAAGGCCCTGATCGAGTATAACAGGCCCCTGATCGAGTATAATAAAGGCCCTGATCGAGTATAACAAAGACCCTGTCGAGTATAACAAAGACGCCTGGTCGAGTATAACAGGCGCCTGATCGAGTATAACAAAGGCCCTGATCGAGTATAACAAAGGCCCCTAATCGAATATAACAAAGGTGCCTCAACGAGTATAACAGCGCCCCGATCGAGTATAACAAAGTCCTGATCGAGAATAACAAAGTCCCTGATCGAGTATAAAAAGTCCCGATCAAGTATAACAATGGCGCCTAATCGAGTATAAACAAAGACTCCTGGTCGATTATAACAAAGTCCCCTGATCGAGTATAACAAAGTCCTTATCGAGTATAAACAAAGGCCCCTGATCGAGTATAACAAAAGCCCTGATCGAGTATAACAAAGTCCAATGATCGAGTATAACAAACTCCCCTGATCGAGATATAACAAAGTCCCTGATTGAGTATAACAAAGGTCTCTGATCGAGTTTAACAAAGGCCCCTGATCGAGTATAACAAAGGCCCTGATCGAATATAAACAAAGGCGCCTAAACGCGTATAACAAGGGCCTCTGATCGAGTATAACAAATTTCCCTAATCGAGTATAACACAGCCCCTGATCAAGTATAACAAAGGCCCTGATCGAGATAACAAAGACCTCGTCGAGTATAACAAAGGCGCCTGATCGAGTATAACAAAGGCCCCTGATCGAGTATAACAAAGGCCCCTGATCGAGTATAACAAAGCCCCCTGATCGAGTATAACAAAGTCCCCTAATCATGTATAACAAAGTCCCCTGATTGAGTATAACAAAGGCCCCTGATCGAGTTTAACAAAAGCCCCTGATTGAGTATAACAAAGTCCCCAGGTCGAGTATAACAAAGGCCCCTGATAGAGTATAACAAAGTTCCCTGATCGAGTATAAGAAAGCCCCCTGATCGAGTATAACAAAGTCCCCTGATCGAGAATAACAAAGTCCCTGATCGAGTATAACAAAGTCCCCTGATCGGGTATAATGAAGGCACCTGATCGAGTATAACAAAGGCCACTGATCGAGCATAACAAAGTCCCATGGTCGAGTATAACAAAGTCCCTCATCGAATATAACAAAGTCCCTGATCGAGTATAACAAATTCCGTTGATCGAGAAGAACAAAGTCCCCTGATCGAGTATAGCAGTCAGTCCCTGCGATTATATCAAAAGGCCCTGATCGAGTATAACAAGTTTCCTGATCGAGTAAAAACAAAAGCCCCTGATCTGAGTATAACAAAGTCCCTGATCGAGTACTCTTTCGCAAAGTCCCCTGATTGAGTATAACAGTGGCCCCTGATCGAAAGGTTTAACAAAGGCTGATCGAGTATAACAAAGTCCCTGGTCGAGTATAACAAAGGCCCTGATCGAGTATAACAAGACCCCTGATCAGAGTATAACAAAGGAGCCCTGGTCAGTATAACAAAGACCCCTGGTCGAGTACTAACAAAAGGCGTCTGATCAGGTATAACAAAAGCCCCTGATCGAGTATAACGAAAAGGCCCCTGATCGAGTAAAACAAAGTCCCCTAATCAGGTAAAAACAAGTTCCTGATCGAGGCTATAACTAACTCCCTGATCGAGTATAACAAAAGTCTCCTCATCGAGATTAACAAGTCCTCTAATCGAGAATAACAAAAGCCTTTGATCGGTTTAACAAAGTCCCCTGAACGATTATAACAAATGCCCTCATCGAGTATAACAAAGTTTTCCTTGTCAGGTAAAACAAAAGCCCCTGATCGAGTTAAACAAAGTCCTGATCAGTATAACAAGTCCTTGGTGGAGTATAACAAAGGCCCTCATCGAGTATAACAAAGTCCCTGATTGGGTATAACAAAGTCCCTGATCTGGCGGTATAACAAAGATCCCTGATCGAATACCAGCAAAGTCCCTGAACGATTATAACAACTGCCCCTCATCGAGTATAACAAGTTTCCTGGTCGGAAATAAAACCGAAGCTGATCCGGAGTATAACAAAGACCCTGGTCGAAAGTACTTAACCAAAGTCCCTAATCAGGTATACCAAAGGCCCCTGATCGAGTATAACAAAGTCCCCTGATCGAGTAGAACAAAGCCCCTGATCGAGTAAAACAAAGTCACCTGATCGAGTATAACAAACTCCCCTGATCGAGTATAACAAAGTCTCCTCATCGAGTTTAACAAAGTCCTCAAATCGAGAAAAAGAAAGGCCTTTGATCGAGTTTAACAAAAGTCCCTGTTCCAGTATAACAAAGGCCTCTAAAAGATTATAACAAAGGCCTCTAAAAGATTATAACAAAGGCCCCTGATCGAGTTTAACGAAGGCCCCTCATCGAGTATAATAAAGTCCACTGGTCGAGTATAACAAAGGCCCCTAATCGAATATAACAAAGGTGCCTGAACGAGTATAACAAAGGCCCCTGTTCGAGTATAACAAAGTCCCCCTGATCGAGAACAACAAAGTTTCCTGATCGAGTATAACAAAGCCCCCTGATCAAGTATAACAATGGCCTCTGATCGAGTATAACAAAGACTCCTGGTCGATTATAACAAAGTCCCCTGATCGAGTATAACAAAGTTCCCTGATCGAGTATAACAAAGGCCCCTGATCGAGTATAACAAAGGCCTCTCATCGAGTATAACAAAGTCCAATGATCGAGTATAACAAACTCCCCTGATCGAGTATAGCAAAGTCCCCTGATTGAGTATAAGAAAGGTCTCTTATCGAGTTTAACAAAGGCCCCTGATCGAGTATAACAAAGGCCCCTGATCGAATATAACAAAGGCGCCTGTACGCGTATAACAAAGGCCTCTGATCGAGTATAACAAATTTCCCTAATCGAGTATAACAAAGCCCCCTGATCAAGTATAACAAAGGCCCTTGATCGAGTATAACAAAGACCCCTGGTCGAGTATATCAAAGGCGCCTAACCGAGTATAACAAAGGCCCCTGATCGAATAAAACAAAGGCCCCTGATCGAGTATAGCTAACTCCCCTGATCGAGTATAACAAAGTCTCCTCATCGAGATTAACAAAGTCCTCTAATCGAGAATAACAAAGGCCTTTGATCGAGTTTAACAAAGGCCCCTGTTCGAGTATAACAAAGGCCTCTAAAAGAGTATAACAAAGGCCGCTGATCGAATATAACAACGTCCCCTGATCGAGTATTACAGAGTCCCTACATCGAGTATAACAGAGTCCCCTCATCGAGTATAACAAAGGCCCCTCATCGAGTATAACAAAGTCCCATGATAGAGTATAACAAAGTCCCCTCATCGAATATAACAAAGTCCCCTGATCGAGTATAACAGAGTCCCATGATCGAGTATAACAAAGTCCCCTGATCGAGTATAACAAAGTCCCCTGAACGATTATAACAAAGGCCCCTCATCGAGTATAACAAAGTTTCCAGATCGAGTAAAACAAAGCCCCCTAAACGAGTATAACAAAGTCCCCTGATCGAGTTTAACAAAGACCCCTGATTGAGTATAACAAAGGCCCCTAATCGAGTTTACCAAAAGCCTCTGATCGAGTATAACAAAGTCCCCTGGTCGAGTATAACAAAGGCCCCTGATCGAATATAACAAAGGCGCCTGAACGAGTATAACAAAGGCCCATGATCGAGTATAACAAAGTTCCCTGATCGAGTATAACAAAGCCCCCTGATCGAGTATAACAAAGTCACCCTGATCGAGAATAACAAAGTCCCCTGATCGAGTATAACAAAGCCCCCTGATCAAGTATAACAAAAGCCCCTGATCGGGTATAACAAAGGCCCCTGATCGAGTATAACAGAGGCCTCTGATCGAGTATAACAAAGTCCCATAGTCGAGTATAACAAAGTCCCCTCATCGAATATAACAAAGTTCCCTCATCGACTATAACAAAGTCCCCTGATCGAGGAGAACAAAGTTCCCTGATCGAGTATAACAGAGTCCCCTGAACGCTTATAATAAAGGCCCCTGATCGAGTATAGCAAAGTTTCCTGATCGAGTAAAACAAAGCTTCCTGATCGAGTATAACAAAGTCCCCTAATCGAGTATAACAAAGTCCCCTGATTAAGTATAACAAAGGCCATTAATGGAGTTTAAAAAAGGCCCATGATCGAGTATAACAAAGTCCCCTGGTCGAGTATAACAAAGGCCCCTCATCGAATATAACAAAGGCCCCTGATCGAGTATAACAAAGACCCCTGATCGAGTATAACAAAGTCCCCTGAGGAGAATAAATAACAAAGTTCCCTGATCGAGCATAACAAAGCCCTTCATCAAGTATGCTAACAAAGGCCCCTGATCGAGTATAACAAAGCCCTCATCAAGCATAACAAAGGCCCTGATCGAGTATATAACAAAGACCCCTTGGTCGAGTATAACAAAGTCCTCCTTAATCGAGTATAACAAAGGCCCCTTGATCGAGGATAACGCAAGGCCCCTGATCGAGTATAACAAAGACCCCTGGTCGAGTATAACAAAGTCCCCTAATCGAGTATAACAAAGGCCCCTGATCGAGTATACCGAAGGCCCCTGATCGAGTATAACAAAGTCCCCTAATCGAGTATAACAAAGTCCTCAAATCGAGAAAAACAAAGGCCTTTGATCGAGTTTAACAAAGGTCCCTGTTCGAGTATAACAAAGGCCTCTAAAAGATTATAACAAAGGCCCCTAATCGAGTTTAACGAAGGCCCCTCATCGAGTATAATAAAGTCCACTGGTCGAGTATAACAAAGGCCCCTAATCGAATATAACAAAGGTGCCTGAACGAGTATAACAAAGGCCCCTGATCGAGTATAACAAAGTTCCCTGATCGAGTATAACATATCCTCTAATCGAGTATAACAAAGTCCCTGGTGGAGTATAACAAAGTCCCCTGTTCGAGGGTAACAAAGTTTTCTAATCGAGTATAACAAAGGCCCATGGTCGAGTATAACACAGGCCCCTCATCGAGTATAACAAAGTCCATTGGTCAAGTAGAAATAAGTCCCCTGGTCGAGTATAACAAAGTCCCCTGATCTAGTATAACAAAGTCCCCTGGTCGAGTATAGCAAAGTCCCCTGATCGAGTGTAACAAAGCCTCCTCATCGAGTATAACAAAGTCCCCTGATCGAGTATAACGAAGCCCCCTGCTCGAGTATAACAAAGTCCCCTGATCGAGTATAACAAAGGCCCCTGATCGAGTCTAAAAAAGGCCCCTAATCGAGTATAACAAAGTCCCCTGATCTTGTATAACAAAGGCGCCTCATCGAGTATAACAAAGTCCCATGATTGAGTATAACAAAGCCGCCTAATCGAGTATAACAAAGTCCCCTGGTCGATTATAACAAATTCCTGTTCGAGTCTAACAAAGTACCCTTATCGAGTATAACAAATTCCCCTTATCGAGTATAACAAAGTCCCCTTATCGAGTATAATAAATTCCCCTTATCAAGTATAACAAAGTCCGCTGATCGAGTATAAAAAAGTCCCCTGGCCCAGTATAACAAAGTCCCCATATCGAGCATAACAAAGTCCCCTCATCGATTATAACAAAGTCGCCTGGTCGAGTATAACAAAGCCCCCTGGACGAGTATAACAAAGTCCCCTTATCGAGTATAACAAAGTCCGGTGATCGAGTATAACAAAGGCCCCTGGTCGAGTATAACAAAGTCCCCTGACCGAGTATAACAAAAGTCCCCTGATCGAGTATAACAAAGTCCCCTGATCGAGTATAACAAAGCCCCCTAGACGAGTATAACGCAGTCCCCTAATCGAGTATAACAAAGTCCCTGATCGAGTATACCAAAGTTCCCTGATCGAGTATAACATATCCCCTCATCGAGTATAACAAAGTCTCCTGGCCCAGTATAACAAAGCCCCAGATCGAGCATAACAAAGTCCCTTGATCGATTATAACATAGTCCCTGACCGAGGATAACAAAGGCCTCTGGTCGAGTATAACAAAGTCCCCTGACCGAGTATAAAAAAGTCCCCTGACCGAGTATAACAAAGCCCCCTGGACGACTATAACAAAGTCCCCTGACAGAGTATAACAAAGGCCTCTGGTCGAGTATAACAAAGTTCCCTGGTCGAGAATAACAAATTCCCCTGATCCTAGTATAACAAAGCCCCCTGGACGATTATAACAAAGTTTCCTGATCAATTATAACAAAGTCCACTGATCGAGTATAACAAAGTCCCCTGGTCCAGTATAACAAAGTCCCCTGATCGAGATAACATATCCCCTGATCGAGTATAACAACGTCTCCTGGCCCAGTATAACAAAGTCCCCAGATCGAGCAAAACAAAGTCCCCTGATCGATTAAAACAAAGTCCCCCGGTCGAGTATATCAAAGGGCCCTGAACCTAGTATAACAAAAAGCCTCCACTAGACGAGAATAACAAAGTCCCTGAACCGAGCAGGAATAACAGAAAAGTCCCCTGATCGAGTATGTAACATATCTCCTGATCGAGTATAACAAAGTCCCTTTAGTGGAGTATAAGAAAGTCCCTGGTCGAGTATAGTAACAAAGTTTTCAATCGAGTATAACAAAGGCCCTGGTCAAGTATAACAAAGGCCCCACATCGAGTATAACAAAGTCTATTGGTCAAGTATAGAAAAGTCCCCCTGGTCAGTATAACAAAGTTCCCTGATCGAGTATAACAAAGTCCCTGGTCGAGTATAGCAAAGTCCCATTATCGAGTATATAACAAAGCCTCCTCATCGAGTATAACAAAGTCCCTGATCGAGTATAACAGCCCACTGCTCTCGAGTATAAGAAAGTCCCTTGATCCAGTAAGGCAACAAAGTCCCCTGATTGAGTATAAATAAAGGTCCGTGATCGAGTCTAATAGCGTCTCCTTAATCGAGTATAACAAAAGTCCCCGATCTAGTATAACAACGGGCCCTAATCGAGTATAACAAAGGCCCTTATCGAGTATAACAAATTTCATCGAGTATATAACAGCCCTCATCGAGTATAACAAAGTCTCGGTCGAGTATAACAAAGTCACCTGATCGAAGTTTAACAAAGTCCCTGATCGAGTATAATAAAGTCACCTGATCGAGTATAACAACGTCTCCGCCCAGTATAACAAAAGTCCCCAGATCTATAAGCGGTCCAGTATAACAAAGTCCGCTGAACGAGCATAACAAAAGTCCCCTCATCGATTATACAAAGTCCCCTGGTCGAGTATATATAGCAAAGGGCCCTGATCGAGTAAGACAAAGTCCCCCCATCGAGTATATAACAAGTCCCCTGATCGAGTATATAACAAAGCCCCTGGACGATTATAACAAAGTCCCCTGATCGAGTAAAAACAAAGTCCCTGATCGAGTATAACAAAGTCCTGGTCCAATATATAACAAAAGTCCCCTGATCGAGTATAACACATGCACTGATCGAGATAACAAAGTCTCCTGGCCCAGTATAACAAAGCCCCAGATCGATCATAACAAAGTCCCCTCATCGATTATAACAAAGTCCTGACCGAGTATAACAAAGGCCCTGGTCGAGTATAACAAAGTCCCTGGTCGAGAATAACAAAGTCTCATATTAGTATAAAAAGTCCTCTGGTCGAGTAAAAAAGTCCCTCATCGAGTATAACAGAAGTCCCCTGCTCGAGTATAACAAAGTCTCCTGATCGAGTATAACAGCGTCTTCATCGAGTATAACAAAAGTTCGTCATTGAGGGCAAGCAAAGTCCATTGGTCAAATATAGAAAGTCCACTGATCGAGTGCTAACAAAAGTCCACTGGTCCAGTATAACAAAGTCCCTGATCGAGTATAACAAATCCCCTGATCGAGTATAACAAAGTCTCCTGGCCCAGTATAACAAAGTCTCTAGATCGAGCATAACAAAGTCCCCTGATCGATTATAACAAAGTCCCCTGACCGAGTATAAAGCCCTGGGTCGAGTATATCAAAGTCCTGGTCGAGAATAACAAAAGTCCCCTGATCCTAAAGTATAACAAAGCCCTCGACGAGTATATAACAAGGTCTCCTGATCCTAGTATAACCAGCACTGGACGAGGATAATGCACCCTTGACAGAGTATACCAAAGTCCCTAATCGAGTATAACAAAGTCCCCTTGATCGATATACGTAAAGTCCCCTGGTCCAGTATAACAAAGTCCCCTGATCGAATAACATATCCCCTGATCGAGTATAAACGCTCCTGGCTCAGTATAACAAAGTCCCCTGATCGAGCATAACAAAGTCCCCAATCGATTACAACAAAGTCCTGGTCGAGTATAACAAAACCCCTGATCGAAAGAGCAAGAAAGTCCCTGATCCTAATATAACAAAGCCCACAAGACGAGTATAACAAAGTCCCCTGAACCGAGTTTAACAAAGTCCCTGATCGAGTATAACATATCCCCTGATCGAGTATAACAGTCCCCAGCAACAAAGTCTCCTCATCGAGCATAACAAAGGCCCAGATCGAGTCCAAAAAGGCCCCTAATCGAGTATAACAAAGTCCCCTGATCTAGAGGTCAAAGGCCTTTTGGATCGAAAGTATAACAACAAAGGCCCCTCATCGAGTATAACAAAGTCCTGATCGAGTATAACAAAGTCCCCTGATCGAGTATAACATATCCCCTGCTCGAGTATAACAACGTCTCCTGGCCCAGTATAACAAAGTCCCCAGATCGAGTATAACAAAGTCCCCTGATCGAGTATAACAACGTCTCCTGGCCCAGTATAACAAAGTCCCCAGATCGAGTATAACAAAGTCCCTTGATCGAGTATAACAAATTCCACTGATCGAGTATAACAAAGTCCACTGGTCCAGAATAACAAAGTCCCCTGATCGAGTATAACATATCCCCTGATCGAGTATAACAACGTCTCCTGGCCCAGTATAACAAAGCCCCCTGGTCGAGTATAAAAAAGGGCCCTGATCGAGTAAGACAAAGTCCCCTAATCGAGTATAACAAAGTCCCCTGATCCTAGAATAACAAAGCCCCCTGCACGAGTATAACAAAGTCCCCGGACCGAGTATAACAAAGGCCACTAGTCGAGTATAACAAAGTCCCCTGGTCGAGAATAACCAAGTCCCCTGATCTAAGTATAACAAAGCCCCTTGGACGAGTATAACAAAGTCCCCTGATCGAGTATAACAAAGTCCCCTGATCGAGTATAACAAAGTCACCTGGTCCAGTATAACAAAGTCCCCTGATCGAGTATAACATATCCCCTGATCGAGTATAACAACGTCTCCTGGCTCAGTATAACAAAGTCCCCAGAAGGAGCATAACAAAGTCCCCTAATCGATTACAACAAAGTCCCCTGGTCGAGTATAACAAAGTCTCCTGATCGAGTATAAGAATGTCCCCAGATCCTAATATAACAAAGCCCACAAGACGAGTATAACAAAGTCCCCTGAACCGAGTTTAACAAAGTCCCCTCATCGAGTATAACATATCCCCTGATCGAGTATAACAAAGTCCCTGGTGGAGTATAACAAAGTCCCCTGGTCCAGTATGAAAAGTTTTCTAATCGAGTAAAATAAAGGCCCCTGGTCGACTATAACAAAGTCCTCTGATCGAGTATAACAAAGTCCCCTGATCGAGTATAACAAAGTCCCCTAATCAAGTATAACAAAGTTCTCTGATCGAGTATAACAAAGTCCCATGAACGAGTATAACAAAGTCCCCTAATCAAGTATAACAAAGTCCCCTGAACGAGTATAATATATCCCCTGATCGAGTATAACTAAGTCCCCTCATCGAGTATAACATATCCCCTGATCGAGTATAACAAAGTCCCCTGATCGAGTATAACAAAGCCCACTGCTCGAGTATAAGAAAGTCCCCTGATCGAGTATAACAAAGTCCCCTGATTGAGTATAACAAAGGTCCGTGATCGAGTCTAATAAAGGCCCCTAATCGAGTATAACAAAGTCCCTCATCTAGTATAAGAACGGCCCCTAATCGAGTATAACAAAGGCCCCTTATCGAGTATAACAAATTCCCCTTATCGAGTATAACAAAGTTCCCTTATCGAGTATAACAAAGTTCCCTTATCGAGTATAACAAAGTCCCCTGGTCGAGTATAACAAAGTCACCTGATCGAGTTTAACAAAAGTCCCCTGATCGAGTATAATAAAGTCCCCTGATCGAGAATAAAAAAGTCCCATGGTCCAGTATAACAAAGTCCGCTGAACGAGCATAACAAAGTCCCCTCATCGATTATAACAAAGTCCCCTGGTCGAGTATAGCAAAGGGCCCTGATCGAGTAAGACAAAGTCCCCTCATCGAGTATAACAAAGTCCCCTGATCGAGTATAACAAAGCCCCCTGGACGAATATAACAAAGTCCCCTGATCGAGTATAACAAAGTCCCCTGATCGAGTATAACAAAGTCCCCTGGTCCAATATAACAAAGTCCCCTGATCGAGTATAACACATGCACTGATCGAGTATAACAAAGTCTCTTGGCCCAGTATAACAAAGCCCCAGATCGATCATAACAAAGTCCCCTCATCGATTGTAACAAAGTCCCCTGACCGAGTATAACAAAGGCCTCTGGTCGAGTATAACAAAGTCCCCTGGTCGAGAATAACAAAGTCCCCTCATATTAGTATAAAAAAGTCCTCTGGTCGACTAAAAAAAAGTCCCCTGATCGAGTATAATAAAGGCCCCTGCTCGAGTATAACAAAGTCTCCTGATCGAGTATAACAAAGGCCCCTCATCGAGTATAACAAAAGCCCCTCATTGAGTATAGCAAAGTCCATTGGTCAAATATAGGAAATTCCACTGATCGAGTATAACAAAGTCCACTGGTCCAGTATAACAAAGTCCCCTGATCGAGTATAACAAATCCCCTGATCGACTATAACAAAGTCTCCTGGCCCAGTATAACAAAGTCCCCAGATCGAGCATAACAAAGTCCCCTGATCGATTATAACAAAGTTCCCTGACCGAGTATAACAAAGGCCTCTGGTCGAGTATAACAAAGTCCCCTGGCCGAGAATAACAAAGTCCCCTGATCCTAGTATAACAAAGCCCCCTGAACGAGTATAACAAAGTCTCCTGATCCTAGTATAACAAAGCGCACTGGACGAGGATAACAAAGACCCCTGGACAGAGTATAACAAAGTCCCCTGATCGAGTATAACAAAGTCCCCTGATCGAGTATAACAAAGTCCCCTGGTCCAGTATAACAAAGTCCCCTGATCGAGTATAACATATCCCCTGATCGAGTATAACAACGTCTCCTGGCTCAGTATAACAAAGTCCCCAGATCGAGCATAACAAAGTCCCCTAATCGATTACAAAAAAGTCCCCTGGTCGAGTATAACAAAGTCCCCTGATCGAGTATAAGAAAGACCCCAGATCCTAATATAACAAAGCCCACAAGACGAGTATAACAAAGTCCCCTGAACCGAGTTTAACAAAGTCCCCTGATCGAGTATGACATATCCCCTGATCGAGTATAACAAAGTCCCTGGTGGAGTATAACAAAGTCTCCTCATCGAGTATAACAAAGGCCCGTGATCGAGTCCAAAAAAGCCCCCTAATCGAGTATAACAAAGTCCCCTGATCTAGTATAACAAAGGCCTTTGATCGAGTATAACAAAGGCCCCTCATCGAGTAATAACAAAGTCAACTGGTCCAGTATAACAAAGTCCCCTGATCGAGAATAACATATCCCCTGCTCGAGTATAACAACGTCTCCTGGCCCAGTATAACAAAGTCCCCAGATCGAGTATAACAAAGTCCCCTGATCGAGTATAACAAATTCCCCTGATCGAGTATAACAAAGTCCACTGGACCAGTATAACAAAGTCCCCTGATCGAGTATAACATATCCCTGATCGAGTATAACAACGTCTCCTGGCCCAGTATAACAAAGCCCCCTGGTCGAGTATAACAAAGGGCCCTGATCGAGTAAGACAAAGTCCCCTAATCGAGTATAACAAAGTCCCCTGATCCTAGTATAACAAAGCCCCCTGCACGAGTATAACAAAGTCCCCGGACCGAGTATAACAAAGGCCACTAGTCGAGTAAAACAAAGTCCCCTGGTCGAGAATAACAAAGTCCCCTGATCTAAGTATAACAAAGCTCCCTGGACGAGTATAACAAAGTCCCCTGATCTACTATAACAAAGTCCCCTGATCGAGTATAACAAAGTCCCCTGGTCCAATATAACAAAGTCCCCTGATCGAGTATAACATATCCCCTGATCGAGTATAACAACGTCTCCTGGCTCAGTATAACAAAGTCCCCAGATCGAGCATAACAAAGTCCCCTAATCGATTACAACAAAGTCCCCTGGTCAAGTATAACAAAGTCCCCTGATCGAGTATAAGAAAGTCCCCAGATCCTAATATAACAAAGCCCACAAGACGAGTAAAACAAAGTCCCCTGAACCGAGTTTAACAAAGTCCCCTCATCGAGTATAACATATCCCCTGATCGAGTATAACAAAGTCCCTGGTGGAGTATAACAAAGTCCCCTGGTCCAGTATGAAAAGTTTTCTAATCGAGTAAAATAAAGGCCCCTGGTCGACTATAACAAAGTCCTCTGATCGAGTATAACAAAGTTCCCTGATCGAGTACAACACAGTCCCCTAATCAAGTATAACAAAGTCCTCTGATCGAGTATAACAAAGTCCCCTCATCGAGTATAACATATCCCCTGATCGAGTATAACAAAGTCACTGGTGGAGTATAACAAAGTCCCCTGGTCGAGTATGAAAAGTTTTCTAATCGAGTTAAACAAAGGCCCCTGGTCGACTATAACAAAGTCCTCTGATGGAGTATAACAAAGTCCCCTGATCGAGTATAACAAAGTCCCCTAATCAAGTATAACAAAGTCCCCTGATCGAGTATAATATATCCCCTGATCGAGTATAAGAAAGTCCCCTGATTGAGTATAACAAAGTCCCCTGATCGTGTATAACAAAGGCCCCTGATCGAGTCCAAAAATGCCCCCAATCGAGTATAACAAATACTCCTGATCTAGTATAACAAAGGCCCCTAACAGAGTATAACAAAGTCCCCTTATCAAGTATAACAAAGTCCTCTGATCGAGAATAACAAAGTCCCCTGATCGAGTATAACAAAGTCCCCTAATCAAGTATAACAAAGTCCCCTCATCGAGTATAATATATCCCCTGATCTAGTATAACAAAGGCCCCTAATAGAGTATAACAAAGTCCCCTTATCAAGTATAACAAAGTCCTCTGATCGAGAATAACAAAGTCCCTGATCGAGTATAACAAAGTCCCCTAATCAAGTATAACAAAGTCCCCTCATCGAGTATAATATATCCCCTGATCGAGTATAACAAAGTCCCCTCATCGAGTATAACATATCCCCTGATCGAGTAAACAAAGTCCCTGGTGGAGTATAACAAAGTCCCCTGGTCGAGTATGAAAAGTTTTCTAATCGAGTTAAACAAAGGCCCCTGGTCGACTTTAACAAAGTCCTCTGATGGAGAATAACAAAGTCCCCTGATCGAGTATAACAAAATCCCCTAATCAAGTAAAACAAAGTCCCCCGATAGAGTATAACAAAGCCCCCTGAACGAGTATAACAAAGTCCCCTTATCGAGTATAACAAAGCCCCCTGAACGAGTATAACAAAGTCCCCTTATCGAGTATAACAAAGTCCGGTGATCGAGTATAAAAAAGGCCCCTGGTCGAGTATAACAAAGTCCCTTGATCGAGTATAACAAAAGTCCCCTGGTCCAGTATAACAAAGTCCCCTGATCGAGTATAACATATCCCCTGATCGAGTATAACAACGTCTCCTGGCTTAGTATAACAAAGTCCCAAGATCGAGCATAACAAAGTCCCCTGATCGATTACAACAAAGTCCCCTGGTCGCGTATAAAAAAGTCCTCTGATCGAGTATAACAAAGTCCCCAGATCCTAATATAACAAAGCCCACTAGACGAGTATAACAAAGTCCCCTGAACCGAGTTTAACAAAGTCCCGTGATCGAGTATAACATATCCTCTAATCGAGTATAACAAAGTCCCTGGTGGAGTATAACAAAGTCCCCTGTTCGAGGGTAACAAAGTTTTCTAATTGAGTATAACAAAGGCACATGGTCGAGTATAACACAGGCCCCTCATCGAGTATAACAAAGTCCATTGGTCAAGTATAAATAAGTCCCCTGGTCGAGTATAACAAAGTCCCCTGATCGAGTATAACAAAGTCCCCTGGTCGAGTATAGCAAAGTCCCCTGATCGAGTATAACAAAGCCTCCTCATCGAGTATAACAAAGTCCCCTGATCGAGTATAACGAAGCCTCCTGCTCGAGTATAACAAAGTCCCCTGATCGAGTATAACAAAGTCCCCTAATCAAGTATAACAAAGTCCCCTGATCGAGTATAATATATCCCCTGATCGAGTATAACAAAGTCCCCTCATCGAGTATAACATATCCCCTGATCGAGTATTACAAAGTCACTGGTGGAGTATAACAAAGTCCCCTGGTCGAGTATGAAAAGTTTACTAATCGAGTTAAACAAAGGCCCCTGGTCGACTATAACAAAGTCCTCTGATGGAGTATAACAAAGTCCCCTAATCAAGTATAACAAAGTCCCCTGATCGAGTATAATATATCCCCTGATCGAGTATAAGAAAGTCCCCTGATTGAGTATAACAAAGTCCCCTGATCGTGTATAACAACGGCCCCTGATCGAGTCCAAAAAATGCCCCCAATCGAGTATAACAAATTCTCCTGGTCTAGTATAACAAAGGCCCCTGATCGAGTATAACAAAGTCCCCTTATCAAGTATAACAAAGTCCTCTGATCGAGTATAACAAAGTCCCCTGATCGAGTCTGACAAAGTCCCCTTATCGAGTATAACAAATTCCCCTTATCGAGTATAACAAAGTCCCCTTATCGAGTATAATAAATTCCCCTTATCGAGTATAACAATGTCCGCTGATCGAGTATAAATAAGTCCCCTGGCCCAGTATAACAAAGTCCCCATATCGAGCATAACAAAGTCCCCTGATCGATTATAACAAAGTCGCCTGGTCGAGTATAACAAAGCCCCCTGGACGAGTATAACAAAGTCCCCTTATCGAGTATAACAAAGTCCCCTTATCGAGTATAACAAAGTCCCCTGATCGAGTATAAGAAAGTCCCCAGATCCTAATATAACAAAGCCCACAAGACGAGTATAACAAAGTCCCCTGAACCGAGTTTAACAAAGTCCCCTGATCGAGTATAACATATCCCCTGATCGAGTATAACAAAGTCCCTGTTGGAGTATAACAAAGTCTCCTCATCGAGTATAACAAAGGCCCGTGATCGAGTCCAAAAAAGGCCCTTAATCGAGTATAACAAAGTCCCCTCATCTAGTATAACAAAGGTCTTTGATCGAGTATAACAAAGGCCGCTCATCGGGTAATAACAAAGTCAACTGGTCCAGTATAACAAAGTCCCCTGATCGAGAATAACATATCCCCTGCTCGAGTATAACAACGTCTCCTGGCCCAGTATAACAAAGTCCCCAGATCGAGTATAACAAAGTCCCCTGATCGAGTATAACAACGTCTCCTGGTCCAGTATAACAAAGTCCCCAGATCAAGTATAACAAAGTCCCCTAATCGAGTATAACAAATTCCCCTGATCGAGTATAACAAAGTCCACTGGTCCAGTATAACAAAGTCCCCTGATCGAGTATAACATATCCCCTGATCGAGTATAACAACGTCTCCTGGCCCAGTATAACAAAGCCCCCTGGTCGAGTATAACAAAGGGCCCTGATCGAGTAAGACAAAGTCCCCTAATCGAGTATAACAAAGTCCCCTGATCCTAGTATAACAAAGCCCCCTGCACGAGTATAACAAAGTCCCCGGACCGAGTATAACAAAGGCCTCTAGTCGAGTATAACAAAGTCCCCTGGTCGAGAATAACAAAGTCCCCTGATCTAAGTATAACAAAGCCCCTGGGACGAGTATAACAAAGTCCCCTGATCGAGTATAACAAAGTCCCCTGATCGAGTATAACAACGTCTCCTGGCTCAGTATAACAAAGTCCCCAGATCGAGCATAACAAAGTCCCCTAATCGATTACAACAAAGTCCCCTGGTCAAGTATAACAAAGTCCCCTGATCGAGTATAAGAAAGTCGCCAGATCCTAATATAACAAAGCCCACAAGACGAGTGTAACAAAGTTCCCTGAACCGAGTTTAACAAAGTCCCCTCATCGAGTATAACATATCCCCTGATCGAGTATAACAAAGTCCCTGGTGGAGTATAACAAAGTCCCCTGGTCCAGTATGAAAAGTTTTCTAATCGAGTTAAAAAAAGGCCCCTGGTCGACTATAACAAAGTCCTCTGATGGTGTATAACAAAGTCCCATGATCGAGTATAACAAAGTCCCCTAATCAAGTATAACAAAGTCCCCTGATCGAGTATAATATATCCCCTGATCGAGTATAAGAAAGTCCCCTGATTGAGTATAACAAAGTCCCTTGATCGTGTATAACAAAGGCCCCTGATCGAGTATAACAAAGGCCCCTCATCGAGTATAACAAAGTCCCTGGTCGAGTATAACAAATTCCCCTGAACGAGTATAACAAAGTCCCCTTATCGAGTATAACAAAGTCCGGTGATCGAGTATAAAAAAGGCCCCTGGTCGAGTATAACAAAGTCCCCTGATCGAGTATAACATATCCCCTGATCGAGTATAACAACGTCTCCTGGCTTAGTATAACAAAGTCCCAAGATCGAGCATAACAAAGTCCCCTGATCGATTACAACAAAGTCCCCTGGTCGCGTATAACAAAGTCCTCTGATCGAGTATAACAAAGTCCCCAGATCCTAATATAACAAAGCCCACTAGACGAGTATAACAAAGTCCCCTGAACCGAGTTTAACAAAGTCCCGTGATCGAGTATAACATATCCTCTAATCGAGTATAACAAAGTCCCTGGTGGAGTATAACAAAGTCCCCTGTTCGAGGGTAAAAAAGTTTTCTAATCGAGTATAACAAAGGCACATGGTCGAGTATAACACAGGCCCCTCATCGAGTATAACAAAGTCCATTGGTCAAGTATAAATAAATCCCCTGGTCGAGTATAACAAAGTCCCCTGATCGAGTATAACAAAGTCCCCTGGTCGAGTATAGCAAAGTCCCCTGATCGAGAAAAACAAAGCCTCCTCATCGAGTATAACAAAGTCCCCTGATCGAGTATAACGAAGCCCCCTGCTCGAGTATAACAAAGTCCCCTGATCGAGTATAACAAAGGCCCCTGATCGAGTCTAAAAAAGGCCCCTAATCGAGTATAACAAAGTCCACTGATATTGTATAACAAAGGCGCCTCATCGAGTATAACAAAGTCCCCTGATTGAGTATAACAAAGCCGCCTAATCGAGTATAACAAAGTCCCCTGGTCGATTATAACAAAGTCTCCTGTTCGAGTCTAACAAAGTCCCCTTATCGAGTATAACGAATTCCCCTTATCGAGTATAACAAAGTCCCCTTATCGAGTATAATAAATTCCCCTTATCGAGTATAACAAAGTCCGCTGATCGAGTATAAAAAAGTCCCCTGGCCCAGTATAACAAAGTCCCCATATCGAGCATAACAAAGTCCCCTGATCGATTATAACAAAGTCGCCTGGTCGAGTATTACAAAGCCCTCTGGACGAGTATAACAAAGTTTCCTTATCGAGTATAACAAAGTCCGGTGATCGAGTATAACAAAGGCCCCTGGTCGAGTATAACAAAGTCCCCTGACCGAGTATAACAAAAGTCCCCTGATCGAGTATAACAAAGTCCCCTGATCGAGTATAACAAAGCCCCCTGGACGAGTATAACGCAGTCCCCTGATCGAGTATAACAAAGTCCCTGATCGAGTATAACAAAGTTCCCTGATCGAGTATAACATATCCCCTCATCGAGTATAACAAAGTCTCCTGGCCCAGTATAACAAAGCCCCAGATCGAGCATAACAAAGTCCCTTGATCGATTATAACATGGTCCCTGACCGAGGATAACAAAGGCCTCTGGTCGAGTATAACAAAGTCCCCTGACCGAGTATAAAAAAGTCCCCTGACCGAGTATAACAAAGCACCCTGGACGACTATAACAAAGTCCCCTGACAGAGTATAACAAAGGCCTCTGGTCGAGTATAACAAAGTCCCCTGGTCGAGAATAACAAACTCCCCTGATCCTAGAATAACAAAGCCCCCTGGACGATTATAACAAAGTCCCCTGGTCCAGTATAACAAAGTCCACTGATCGAGATAACATATCCCCTGATCGAGTATAACAACGTCTCCTGGCCCAGTATAACAAAGTCCCCAGATCGAGCAAAACAAAGTCCCCTGATCGATTAAAACAAAGTCCCCTGGTCGAGTATATCAAAGGGCCCTGATCGAGTAAGACAAAGTCCCATGATCGAGTATAACAAAGTCCCCTGATCCTAGTATAACAAAGCCCACTAGACGAGTATAACAAAGTCCCTTGAACCGAGAATAACAAAGTCCCCTGATCGAGTATAACATATCCACTGATCGAGTATAACAAAGTCCCTGGTGGAGTATAAAAAAGTCCCCTGGTCGAGTATAACAAAGTTTTCTAATCGACTATAACAAAGGCCCCTGGTCAAGTATAACAAAGGCCCCACATCGAGTATAACAAATTCTATTGCTCAAGTATAGAAAAGTCCCCTGGTCGAGTATAACAAAGTCCCCTGATCGAGTATAACAAAGTCCCCTGGTCGAGTATAGCAAAGTCCCATGATCGAGTATAACAAAGCGTCCTCATCGAGTATAACAAAGTTCCCATGATCGAGTATAACAAAGCCCACTACTCGAGTATAAGAAAGTCCCCTGATCGAGTATAACAAAGTCCCCTCATTGAGTATAACAAAGGTCCGTGATCGAGTCTAATAAAGGCCCCTAATCGAGTATAACAAAGTCCCTCATCTAGTATAAAAACGGCCCCTAATCGAGTATAACAAAGGCCCCTTATGGAGTATAACAAATTCCCCTTATCGAGTATAACAAAGTTCCCTTATCGAGTATAACAAAGTCCCCTGATCTTGTATAACAAATGCGCCTCATCGAGTATAACAAAGTCCCCTGATTGAGTATAACAAAGCCGCCTAATCGAGTATAACAAAGTCCCCTGGTCGATTATAACAAAGTCTCCTGTTCGAGTCTAACAAAGTCCCCTTATCGAGTATAGCAAATTCTTCTGATCGAGTATAACATATCCCCTGATCGAGTATAACAAAGTCCCTGGTGGAGTATAAAAAAGTCCCCTGGTCGAGTATATCAAAGTTTTCTAATCGAGTATAACAAAGGCCCCTGATCAAGTATAACAAAGGCCCCACATCGAGTATAACAAAGTCTATTGGTCAAGTATAGAAAAGTCCCCTGGTCGAGTATAACAAAGTCCCCTGATCGAGTATAACAAAGTCCCCTGGTCGAGAATAGCAAATTCCCATGATCGAGTATAACAAAGCCTCCTCATCGAGTATAACAAAGTCCCCTGATCGAGTATAACAAAGCCCACTGCTCGAGTATAAGAAAGTCTCCTGATCGAGTATAACAAAGTCCCCTGATTGAGTATAACAAAGGTCCGTGATCGAATCTAATAAAGGCCCCTAATCGAGTATAACAAAGTCCCTCATCTAGTATAACAACGGCCCCTAATCGAGTATAACAAAGGCCCATTATCGAGTATAACAATTTCCCCTTATCGAGTATAACAAAGTTCCTTTATCGAGTATAACAAATTCCCCAGATCGAGCAAAACAAAGTCCCCTGATCGATTAAAACAAAGTCCCCTGGTCGAGTATATCAAAGGGCCCTGATCCAGTAAGACAAAGTCCCATGATCGAGTATAACAAAGTCCCCTGATCGAGTATAACAAAGTCCCCTGGTCGAGTATAGCAAAGTCCCATGATCGAGTATAACAAAGCCTCCTCATCGAGTATAACAAAGTCCCCTGATCGAGTATAACAAAGCCCACTGCTCGAGTATAAAAAAGTCCCCTGATCGAGTATAACAAAGTCTCCTGATTGAGTATAACAAAGGTCCGTGATCGAGTCTAATAAAGGCCCCTAATTGAGTATAACAAAGTCCCTCATCTAGTATAACAAAGTTCCCTTATCGAGTATAACAAAGTCCCCTGGTCGAGTATAACAAAGTCACCTCATCGAGTTTAACAAAAGTCCCCTGATCGAGTATAATAAAGTCCCCTGATCGAGAATAAAAAAGTCCCATGGTCCAGTATAACAAAGTCCGCTGAACGAGCATAACAAAGTTCCCTCATCGATTATAACAAAGTCCCCTGGTCGAGTATAGCAAAGGGCCCTGATCGAGTAAGACAAAGTCCCCTGATCGAGTATAACAAAGTCCCCTGATCGAGTATAACAAAGCCCCCTGGACGAATATAACAAAGTCCCCTGATCGAGTATAACAAAGTCCCCTGATCGAGTATAACAAAGTCCCCAGGTCCAATATAACAAAGTCCCCTGATCGAGTATAACACATGCACTGATCGAGTATAACAAAGTCTCCTGGCCCAGTATAACAAAGCCCCAGATCGATCATAACAAAGTCCCCTCATCGATTATAACAAAGTCCCCTGACCGAGTATAACAAAGGCCTCTGGTCGAGTATAACAAAGTCCCCTGGTCGAGAATAACAAAGTCCCCTCATATTAGTATAAAAAAGTCCTTTGGTCGAGTAAAAAAAGTCCCCTGATCGAGTATAACAATGTCCCCTGCTCGAGTATAACAAAGTCTCCTGATCGAGCATAACAAAGGCCCCTGATCGAGTATAACAAAAGCCCCTCATTGAGTATAGCAAAGTCCATTGGTCAAATATAGGAAAGTCCACTGATCGAGTATAACAAAGTCCACTGGTCCAGTATAACAAAGTCCCCTGATCGAGTATAACAAATCCCCTGATCGAGTATAACAAAGTCTCCTGGCCCAGTATAACAAAGTCCCCAGATCGAGCATAACAAAGTCCCCTGATCGATTATAACAAAGTCCCCTGACCGAGTATAACAAAGGCCTCTGGTCGAGTATAACAAAGTCCCATGGTCGAGAATAACAAAGTCCCCTGATTCTAGTATAACAAAGCCCCCTGGACGAGTATAACAAAGTCCCCTGATCGAGGATAACAAAGTCCTCTGATCGAGTATAACAAAGTCCCCTGATCGAGTATAACAAAGTCCCCTAATCAAGTATAACAAAGTCCCCTGATCGAGTATAACAAAGTCCCCTGATCCAGTATAACAAAGTCCCCTGATCGAGTATAACAAAGTCCCCTGATCCAGTATAACAAAGTCCCGAGATCGAGTATAACACAGGCCCCTCATCGTGTATAACAAAGTCCATTGGTCAAGTATAAAAAAGTCCCCTGGTCGAGTATAACAAAGTTCCCTGTTCGAGTATAACAAAATCCCCTGGTCGAGTATAGCAAAGTCCCCTGATCGAGTACAACAAAGCCTCCTGATCGAGTATAACAAAGTCCCCTGATCGAGTATAACAAAGCCCCCTCTCGAGTATAAGAAAGTCCCCTGATCGAGTGTGACAAAGTCCTCTGATAGAGTATAACAAAGTCCCCTGATCGAGTATAACTAAGTCCCCTAATCAAGTATAACAAGGTCCCCTGATCGAGTATAATATATCCCCTGATCGAGTATAAGAAAGTCCCCTGATCGAGTATAACAAAGTCCCCTGATCGTGTATAACAAAGGCCCCTGATCGAGTCCAAAAAATGCCCCCAATCGAGTATAACAAATTCTCCTGATCTAGTATAACAAAGTCCCCTGTTCGAGGGTAACAAAGTTTTCTAATCGAGTATAACAAAGGCCCATGGTCGAGTAAAACACAGGCCCCTCATCGAGTATAACAAAGTCCATTGGTCAAGTATAAATAAGTCCCCTGGTCGAGTATAACAAAGTCCCCTGATCGAGTATAACAAAGTCCCATGGTCGAGTATAGCAAAGTCCCCTGATCGAGTATAACAAAGCCTCCTCATCGAGTATAACAAAGTCCCCTGATCGAGTATAACGAAGCCCACTGCTCGAGTATAACAAAGTCCCCTGATCGAGTATAACAAAGGTCCCCTGATCGAGTCTAAAAAAGGCCCCTAATCGAGTATAACAAAGTCCCCTGATCTTGTATAACAAAGGCGCCTCATCGAGTATAACAAAGTCCCCTTATTGAGTATAACAAAGCCGCCTAATCGAGTATAACAATGTCCCCTGGTCGATTATAACAAAGTCTCCTGTTCGAGTCTAACAAAGTCCCCTTATCGAGTATAACAAATTCCCCTTATCGAGTATAAAAAAGTCCCCTTATCGAGTATAATAAATTCCCCTTATCGAGTATAACAAAGTCCCTTGATCGAGTATAACAAAAGTCCCCTGGTCCAGTATAACAAAGTCCCCTGATCGAGTATAACATATCCCCTGATCGAGTATAACAACGTGTCCTGGCTTAGTATAACAAAGTCCCAAGATCGAGCATAACAAAGTCCCCTGATCGACTACAACAAAGTCCCCTGGTCGCGTATAACAAAGTCCCCTGATCGAGTATAACAAAGTCCCCAGATCCTAATATAACAAAGCCCACTAGACGAGTATAACAAAGTCCCCTGAACCGAGTTTAACAAAGTCCCGTGATCGAGTATAACAAAGTCCCTGGTGGAGTATAACAAAGTCCCTGGTGGAGTATAACAAAGTCCCCTGTTCGAGGGTAACAAAGTTTTCTAATCGAGTATAAAAAAGGCCCATGGTCGAGTATAACACAGGCCCCTCATCGAGTATAACAAAGTCCATTGGTCAAGTATAAATAAGTCCCCTGGTCGAGTATAACAAAGTCCTCTGATCGAGTATAACAAAGTCGCCTGGTCGATGTTAGGTGTTCTGGGTAATAAGTTCTATATACAGGGGAGAACACAAACACCTGTATAGTTTTGTAGGTTCGGTTTACTGGATAAGAGTATGTACACAGAGGGGGGTAGCGCTCCTCCCTAGCTAGGCTCCTGGTCAACTGCTATAGACGACGTATGGCAAGTGATACATTAGCAGCTTCCATACGTCGCCAGGCACATTAATTAAGCATGTGGGATATGGTAATAACATTGCCACACGCTGCTAGCTAGGCTGAATAAATATAAATGGAGCACATACATAATATACATACATAATACATAATCCAGCATACATAATATACATTCAGTCGAGTATAGCAAAGTCCCCTGATCGAGTATAACAAAGCCTCCTCATCGAGTATAACAAAGTACCCTGATCGAGTATAACGAAGCCCCCTGCTCGAGTATAACAAAGTCCCCTCATCGAGAATAACAAAGGCCCCTGATCGAGTCTAAAAAAGGCCCCTAATCGAGTATAACAAAGTCCCCTGATCTTGTATAACAAAGGCGCCTCATCGAGTATAACAAAGTCCCCTGATTGAGTATAACAAAGCCGCCTAATCGAGTATAACAAAGTCCCCTGGTCGATTATAACAAAGTCTCCTGTTCGAGTCTAACAAAGTCCCCTTATCGAGTATAACAAATTCCCCTTATCGAGTATAACAAAGTCCCCTTATCGAGTATAATAAATTCCCCTTATCGAGTATAACAAAGTCCGCTGATCGAGTATAAAAAAGTCCCCTGGCCCAGTATAACAAAGTCCCCATATCGAGCATAACGAAGTCCCCTGATCGATTATAACAAAGTCGCCTGGTCGAGTATAACAAAGCCCCATGGACGAGTATAACAAAGTCCCCTTATCGAGTATAACAAAGTCCGGTGATCGAGTATAACAAAGGCCCCTGGTCGAGTATAACAAAGTCCCCTGACCGAGTATAACAAACGTCCCCTGATCGAGTATAACAAAGTCCCCTGATCGAGTATAACAAAGCCCCCTGGACGAGTATAACGCAGTCCCCTAATCGAGTATAACAAAGTCCCTGATCGAGTATAACAAAGTTCCCTGATCGAGTATAACATATCCCCTCATCGATTATAACAAAGTCTCCTGGCCCAGTATAACAAAGCCCCAGATCGAGCATAACAAAGTCCCTTGATCGATTATAACATAGTCCCTGACCGAGGATAACAAAGGCCTCTGGTCGAGTATAACAAAGTCCCCTGACCGAGTATAAAAAAGTCCCCTGACCGAGTATGACAAAGCCCCCTGGACGACTATAACAAAGTCCCCTGACAGAGTATAACAAAGGCCTCTGGTCGAGTATAACAAAGTCCCCTGGTCGAGAATAACAAATTCCCCTGATCCAAGTATAACAAAGCCCCCTGGACGATTATAACAAAGTTCCCTAATCGATTATAACAAAGTCCACTGATCGAGTATAACAAAGTCCCCTGGTCCAATATAACAAAGTCCCCTGATCGAGATAACATATCCCCTGATCGAGTATAACAACGTCTCTTGGCCCAGTATAACAAAGTCCCCAGATCGAGCAAAACAAAGTCCCCTGATCGATTAAAAGAAAGTCCCCTGGTCGAGTATATCAAAGGGCCCTGATCGACTAAGACAAAGTCCCATGATCGAGTATAACAAAGTCCCCTGCTCCTAGTATTTACAAAGCCCACTAGACGAGTATAACAAAGTCCCCTGAAACGAGAATAACAAAGTCCCCTGATCGAGTATAACATATCCCCTGATCGAGTATAACAAAGTCCCTGGTGGAGTATAAAAAAGTCCCCTGGTCGAGTATAACAAAGTTTTCTAATCGAGTATAACAAAGGCCCCTGGTCAAGTATAACAAAGGCCCCACATCGAGTATAACAAAGTCTATTGGTCAAGTATAGAAAAGTCCCCTGGTCGAGTATAACAAAGTCCCCTGATCGAGTATAACCAAGTCCCACGGTCGAGTATAGCAAAGTCCCATGATCGAGTATAACAAAGCCTCCTCATCGAGTATAACAAAGTCCCCTGATCGAGTATAACAAAGCCCACTGCTCGACTATAAGAAAGTCCCCTGATCGAGTATAACAAAGTCCCCTGATTGAGTATAACAAAGGTCCATAATCGAGTTAAATAAAGGCCCCTAATCGAGTATATCAAAGTCCCTCATCTAGTATAACAACGGCCCCTAATCGAGTATAACAAAGGCCCCTTATCGAGTATAACAAATTCCCCTTATCGAGTATAACAAAGTTCACTTATCGAGTATAACAAAGTCCCCTGGTCGAGTATAACAAAGTCACCTGATCGAGTTTAACAAAAGTCCCCTGATCGAGTATAATAAAGTCCCCTGATCGAGAATAAAAAAGTCCCATGGTCCAGTATAGCAAAGTCCGCTGAACGAGCATAACAAAGTCCCCTCATCGATTATAACAAAGTCCCCTGGTCGAGTATAGCAAAGGGCCCTGATCGAGTAAGACAAAGTCCCCTGATCGAGTATAACAAAGTCCCCTGATCGAGTATAACAAAGCCCCCTGGACGAATATAACAAAGTCCCCTGATCGAGCATAACAAAGTCCCCTGATCGATTACAACAAAGTCCCCTGGTCGCGTATAACAAAGTCCGCTGATCGAGTATAACAAAGTCCCCAGTTCCTAATATAACAAAGCCCACTAGACGAGTATAACAAAGTCCCCTGAACCGAGTTTAACAAAGTCTCGTGATCAAGTATAACATATCCTCTAATCGAGTATAACAAAGTCCCTGGTGGAGTATAACAAAGTCCCCTGTTCGAGGGTAACAAAGTTTTCTAATCGAGTATAACAAAGGCCCATGGTCGAGTATAACACAGGCCCCTCATCGAGCATAACAAAGTCCATTGGTCAATTATAAATAAGTCCCCTGGTCGAGTATAACAAAGTCCCCTGAACGAGTATAACAAAGTCGCCTGGTCGAGTATAGCAAAGTCCCCTGATCGAGTATAACAAAGCCTCCTCATCGAGTATAACAAAGTCCCCTGATCGAGTATAACGAAGCCCCCTGCTCGAGTATAACAAAGTCCCCTGATCGAGTATAACAAAGGCCCCTGATCGAGTCTAAAGAAGGCCCCTAATCGAGTATAACAAAGTCCCCTGATCTTGTATAACAAAGGCGCCTCATCGAGTATAACAAAGTCCCATGATTGAGTATAACAAAGCCGCCTAACCGAGTATAACAAAGTCCCCTGGTCGATTATAACAAATTCCTGTTCGAGTCTAACAAAGTACCCTTATCGAGTATAACAAATTCCCCTTATCGAGTATAACAAAGTCCCCTTATCGAGTATAATAAATTCCCCTTATCAAGTATAACAAAGTCCGCTGATCGAGTATAAAAAAGTCCCCTGGCCCAGTATAACAAAGTCCCCATATCGAGCATAACAAAGTCCCCTCATCGATTATAACAAAGTCGCCTGGTCGAGTATAACAAAGCCCCCTGGACGAGTATAACAAAGTCCCCTTATCGAGTATAACAAAGTCCGGTGATCGAGTATAACAAAGGCCCCTGGTCGAGTATAACAAAGTCCCCTGACCGAGTATAACAAAAGTCCCCTGATCGAGTATAACAAAGTCCCCTGATCGAGTATAACAAAGCCCCCTAGACGAGTATAACGCAGTCCCCTAATCGAGTATAACAAAGTCCCTGATCGAGTATACCAAAGTTCCCTGATCGAGTATAACATATCCCCTCATCGAGTATAACAAAGTCTCCTGGCCCAGTATAACAAAGCCCCAGATCGAGCATAACAAAGTCCCTTGATCGATTATAACATAGTCCCTGACCGAGGATAACAAAGGCCTCTGGTCGAGTATAACAAAGTCCCCTGACCGAGTATAAAAAAGTCCCCTGACCGAGTATAACAAAGCCCCCTGGACGACTATAACAAAGTCCCCTGACAGAGTATAACAAAGGCCTCTGGTCGAGTATAACAAAGTTCCCTGGTCGAGAATAACAAATTCCCCTGATCCTAGTATAACAAAGCCCCCTGGACGATTATAACAAAGTTTCCTGATCAATTATAACAAAGTCCACTGATCGAGTATAACAAAGTCCCCTGGTCCAGTATAACAAAGTCCCCTGATCGAGATAACATATCCCCTGATCGAGTATAACAACGTCTCCTGGCCCAGTATAACAAAGTCCCCAGATCGAGCAAAACAAAGTCCCCTGGTCGATTAAAACAAAGTCCCCTGGTCGAGTATATCAAAGGGCCCTGATCGACTAAGACAAAGTCCCATGATCGAGTATAACAAAGTCCCCTGATCCTAGTATAACAAAGCCCACTAGACGAGTATTACAAAGTCCCCTGAACCGAGAATAACAAAGTCCCCTGATCGAGTATAACATATCCCCTGATCGAGTATAACAAAGTCCCTGGTGGAGTATAAAAAAGACCCCTGGTCGAGTATAACAAAGTTTTCTAATCGAGTATAACAAAGGCCCCTGGTCAAGTATAACAAAGGCCACACATCGAGTACAACAAAGTCTATTGGTCAAGTATAGAAAAGTCCCCTGGTCGAGTATAACAAAGTCCCCTGATCGAGTATAACAAAGTCCCCTGGTCGAGTATAGCAAAGTCCCCTAATCGATTATAACAAAGCCCAGTGCTCGAGTATAAGAAAGTCCCCTGATCGAGCATAACAAAGTCCCCTGATCGATTATAACAAAGTCCCCTGACCGAGTATAACAAAGTCCCCTGATCCTAGTATAACAAAGCCCCCCTGGACGAGTATAACAAAGTCTCCTGATCCTAGTATAACAAAGCGCACTGGACGAGGATAACAAAGACCCCCGGACAGAGTATAACAAAGTCCCCTTATCGAGTATAACATATCCCCTGATTGAGTATAACTAAGTCCCTGGTGGAGTATAACAAAGTCCCCTGGGCGAGTATAAAAAGTTTTCTAATCGAGTATAACAAAGTCCCCTGGTCGAGTATAACAAAGTCACCTGATCGAGTTTAACAAAAGTCCCCTGATCGAGTATAATAAAGTCCCCTGATCGAGAATAAAAAAGTCCCATGGTCCAGTATAACAAAGTCCGCTGAACGAGCATAACAAAGACCCCTCATCGATTATAACAAAGTCCCCTGGTCGAGTATAGGAAAGGGCCCTGATCGAGTAAGACAAAGTCCCCTCATCGAGTATAACAAAGTCCCCTGATCGAGTATAACAAAGCCCCCTGGACGAATATAACAAAGTCCCCTGATCGAGTATAACAAAGTCCCCTGATCGAGTATAACAAAGTCAACTGGTCCAATATAACAAAGTCCCCTGATCGAGTATAACACATGCACTGATCGAGTATAACAAAGTCTCCTGGCCCAGTATAACAAAGCCCCAGATCGATCATAACAAAGTCCCCTCATCGATTATAACAAAGTCCCCTGACCGAGTATAACAAAGGCTTCTGGTCGAGTATAACAAAGTCCCCTGGTCGAGAATAACAAAGTCCCCTCATATTAGTATAAAAAAGTCCTCTAGTCGAGTAAAAAAAAGTCCCCTGATCGAGTATAAAAAAGTCCCCTGCTCGAGTATAACAAAGTCTCCTGATCGAGTATAACAAAGGCCCCTCATCGAGTATAACAAAAGCCCCTCATTGAGTATAGCAAAGTCCATTGGTCAAATATAGGAAAGTCCACTGATCGAGTATAACAAAGTCCACTGGTCCAGTATAACAAAGTCCCCTGATCGAGTATAAAATTTCCCAGGATCGAGTATAACAACGTCTCCTGGCCCAGTGTAACAAAGTCCCCTGGTCGAGTATAACAAAGGGCCGTCATCGAGTAAGACAAAGTCCCCTAATCGAGTATAACAAAGTCCCCTGATCCTAGTATAACAAAGCCCCCTGGACGAGTATAACAAAGTCCCCTGATCGAGTATAACAAAACCCTAATCGAGAAGAACAAAGTCCCCTGGTCCAGTATAACAAAGTCCCCTGATCGAGTATAACAAATCCCCTGATCGAGTATAACAAAGTCTCCTGGCCCAGAATAACAAAGTCCCCAGATCGAGCATAACAAAGTCCCCTGATCGATTATAACAAAGTCCCCTGACCGAGTATAACAAAGGCCTCTGGTCGAGTATAACAAAGTCCCCTGGTCGAGAATAACAAAGTCTCCTGATCCTAGTATAACAAAGCCCCCTGGACGAATATAACAAAGTCTCCTGATCCTAGAATAACAAAGCGCACTGGACGAGGATAACAAAGACCCCTGGACAGAGTATAACAAAGTCCCCTGATCGAGTATAACATATCCCCTGATTGAGTATGACAAAGTCCCTGGTGGAGTATAAGAAAGTCCCCTGGTCGAGTATAAAAAGTTTTCTAATCAGGTATAACAAAGGCCCCTGATCGACTATAACAGGTCTCTGATTGAGTATAACAAAGTCCCTGATCGAATTTATAAAAGTCCCCTATCCATTATGTAAAGTCCCTGATCAGTATAACAATCCCTGATCGAGTATAACCAAGTGCCCAGATCGAATTAACACGGCCCCTCATCGTATAACAAAGACCATCCAGTATAAAGTCCCTGGTTTAGTATAGCAACAAAGTCCTGTTCGGTATAACAAATCTCCCTGGTCGAGTATAGCAAAGTCCCTGATCGAGTATAACAAAGCCTCCTGATCGAGTATAACGTCCCTGATCGAGTATAACAAAGCCCCCTGCTCGAGTATAAGAAAGTCCTGATCGAGCTGACAAAGTCCTGATCTAGTATAACAAAGTCCCTGGTTTAGAGTATAAACAAGTTTCCCTGATCCTAGCACAATCATAACCCCTGGACAGTATAGCAAATACCCCAGATCGAGCATAACGAAGTCCCTGATCGAGGAATGACAAGTCCCTGAGTATAACAAAGTCCCTGGTCGGGTATAAAAGGGTTTTCCTATCGAGGTATAAAAAGTCCTGGTCGAGTATAACAAAGGGCCCTGATCGAGTCCAAAAATGCCTTAATCGGGAGTATAACAAAGTCCCCTGATCTTAAACGCAACGAGGCCCTAATCGAGTATAACAAAAGTTCAATCGAGGTATAACTGGCCCCTGGACTATTATAACAAAGTCCCTTTATCGAGTATAACAAAGATGCGGTGATCGAGTATAAAAGGCCCTCTTCGAGTATAACAAGGTCCCTTGATCGGGTATAACAAAAGTACCCTGATCGAGGTATAAAAAGTCCCTGATCCGGTATAGCAAAGTCCGCTGATCGAGTAGCAAGGCCCTAATCGAGGTGTAACAAGGCCCCTCATCTGGTATAACAAAGCCCCTGGCCCAGTATAACAAAGTCATCGGGTATATCAAAGGCCCCTAATCGAGTATAACAAAGGCCCTCATCGAGTATAACAAAGTTCAATGATCGAGTATAACAAAGTCCTCATCGAATATAACAAAGTCCTGATCGATTATACCAAATTCCTATGATCGAGAAGAACAGAGTCCTCATCGAGTGTAACAAAGTCTCCTACCGAGATGCAACAAAATCCTGGTCGTATAACAAAGTCCTTGATCGAGTATAACAAAGTCCTCAGATCGCATAACAAAGTCCCCTGAACGATTATAACAAAGGCCTCATCAAGTATAACAAAGCCCCACCGAGTATGGAATAAAAGCCCTCTATTGAGTATAAATAAAGTCCTTGATCAAGCATATAACAAAAGTCCCCTGAACGAGTAGAACAAAGTTAGTTTCATCGAGCTTAACAAAGGCCACTCTATCGAGAATAACAAAGGCCTTGATCGAGTTTAACAGCGCCCCTGTTCCAGTATAACAAAGTCCCTGATCGAGTATAACAAGGTCCTCGAACGAGTATAACAAAGCCCCATGATCGAGTATAAGAAAGCCCTCTCATCAAGTATAACAAAGCCCCTGATCGAGTAAACAAAGCCCCTGGTCGAGTATAACAGGAGTCCCTCATCGAGTATGGGAAATAAAGGCCCTGATCGAGAGCAACAAAGTTCCCTGATCGAGTATGTAAAAGCCTCCTAATCGAGTATAACAAAGTCCCCCTAATCTAGAATAACAAAGTCCCCTGTTCGAGTATAACAAAGCCCCTGATGAAGTATAACAGCGTCCATGATCGAGTATAAATAAAGGCCCTGATCGAGTATAACAGCGCCCTGATCGAGTATAACAAAGTCCCTGATCGAGTATAACAAAGCCCCTGATCGAGAAACAAAGTTCCCTGATCGAGAATAACAAAGTCCCTCACTGAGTATAATAATGTTCCTTGATCGAGTATAACAGTTCCCCCTCATAGAGTATAACAAAGTCTACTGATCATATAACAAAGTCCCCTGATCGGGTATAATAAAGGCCCTGATCGAGTATAACAAAAGGCCCCTCATCGAGTGAGGCAATAAAGTCCTATGATCGAGTATAACAAAGTCCTGTCATCGAATATAACATGTCAATTTATCGAGTATAACAAAGGCCCTCATCGAGTATAACAAAGTCCCATGATCGAGAATAAACAAAGCCCTCATCGAATATAACAAAGTCCCCTGATCGAGTATAACAAAGTCCCCTGATCGAGTAAAACAAAGTCCCCTGATCGAAAGTATAACAGTCCCTGAACGATTATAATAAAGGCCCTATCGCTATAACAAAGCCCCTTGATCGAGTATAAGGAAGTTCTCTCAGCTGAGTATATAACAGCGTCCTCATCGAGTATAACAAAGTCCCATGATCGAGAATAACAAAGTCCTCATCGAATATAACAAAGTCCCTGATCGTGCATAATAAAGTCCCCTTGATCGAGAAATAAAAGTCCCCTGATCGAGAGCAACAAAGTCCCCTGAACGATTATAATAAAGGCCCCTGATCGAATATATCAAAGTTACCTGATCGTAAACAAAACCCCCTGATCGAGTATAACAAAGTCCCTTGATCGAGTATAACAAAGTCCTGATCGAGGCAACAAAGGCCCTGATCGAGCTTACCAGCGCCCTCATCGAGTATAAATAAAGCCCTGGTCGAGTATAACAAAGGCCCCTGATCGAATATAACAAAGGTGCCTGGAACGAGGATAACAAAGGCCCTCGATCGAGTATATAACAAAGTTTTCTGATCGAGTTTAACAAAGTCCCTTGATCGGCTATAACAGCGTCCCCTGATCGAGAATAACAAAGTCCCCTGATCGAGTATAACAAAGCCCCTAATCGAGTATAACAAAGTGCCCTCATCGAGTATAACAAAGTCCCCTGATCGAGTATAACAAGCCCCCTCATCGAGTATATAACAGAGTCCCTGATCGAGGATAACAAAGTCCTTGGATCGAGTATAACAAGTCCTCATCGAGTATACTAAAAGTCTCTTGATCGAGTATATCAAAGTCCCCTGATCGCGCATAACAAAGGCCTCTTGATCGAGTATAACAAAAGTCCCTGATCGAGTATAATACTGGAAAGTCCTCTGAACGATTATAACAGCGCTCCTTGATCGAGAGCAACAAAGTTCCCTTGACTGAGCTTTAACAGTCCCTGGTCGAGTATAACAAAGGACCCTGATCGAGCTTAACAAAGGCCCTTGATCGAGAGCAACAAAGTCCCACAATGGTATAACAAAATCCCTGGTCGAGTATAACAAAGTCCCTAATTGAGTATATACTAAGTCCTTTGAACGATTATAACAAAGGCCCTGATCAAGTATAACAAAGTTCTCTTGATCGTGTATAACAAAGCCCTCATCGAGATATAACAGTCTTAAGATGAAGTATAACAAATTTCTGAACAAAGTATAACAAAGTCCCCTGATCGAGAGCAACAAAGTCCTCAACGAGTATAAACAAAGTTCCTGATTTATATAAAAGTCCCCTGATCGGGTACAACAGCGCCCCTGATCGAGTATGCAACAAAGTCCTCGCTGAACGAGTATAACAAAGTCCCTGACTTTGGTATATAGCAAAGTTCCCCTAATCGAGTATAACAAAGCCCCCTGATCGAGAGCAACAGTTCCTCGATCGAGTATAACAAAGTCCCTGCAGATCGACTATAACAAAGGCCCTAATCGAGTTTAACAAAGGCCCCTGATCGAGTATAACAAAGTCCCTGGTCGAGTAACAAACCCCTGGTCGAGTAGGCACAGCCCCTTGATCGAGTATAACAAAGTCCCTTGATCGAGAGTAATAAAGGCCTCTGATCGAGTATAACAAAGTCCCCTGATCGAGTATAATGTCTTGAACGATTATGCAACAAAGGCCCTGTTCGAGCATAACAAAGTTCCTGATCGAGCATAACAAAGGCCCTGATCGAGTATAACAAAGATCTCTGTAGAGTATAACAAACGCCCTCATCGAGTTTAACAGGCCTCATCGAGTAAGTATAACAAAGTCCCTGGCCGAGTATAACAAACCCCCGTTGAGTATAACAAAGTCCTCATCAAGCATAAATAAATTCTGACCGAGTAGCAGGAACAAAGTCCCATCATCGAATATATAACAAAGTCCCTGATCGAGTATAACAAAGTCCTGCTATCGAGTATAACAAAGTCCCTGATCGAGTATATAACAAGTCCCCTGATCGTATAACAAAGTCCCTGATCGAGTATAACAGCGCCCCTGATCCAGTTTAACTATGCCCCTCATCGAAAGTATACCGTGTCCCCTGGTCGAGTATAAATAAAGGCCCCTGATCGAGTCATAACAAAGGCGCTTGAACGAAGAGTAACAAAGGCCCTGGATCGAGAAATAAAGTTCTCGATCGGGTATAGCAGTCCCTGATCGGTATAGCAAAGTCTTGATCGAGAATATCACAGTCCCCTAATCGAGTATAACAAAGCCCTGAGATCAAGCATAACAAAGGCCTTGATTTGAGCATACAGTCTCGGACGAGTATAACAAAGACCCGTGATCGAGTATAACAAAGGCCCTCAACAATATAAAAAATCCCATG
>NW_024738374.1:0-1109 GCF_018991925.1 Homarus americanus
GATGTATGGGAAGAGGGCACCTCCTGAGGCACCAAGTGTTATGTCACTTTCCTCACGGACCTCCTATAAGACACTGACCTGGGTGGCCCGAATAAGGCTTTCTTTTTATTATCTAAAATAGTCTTTGAATGTTCAATTTATGGTTCATAAAATTGTTCCTTTATATCAGTTGGGATAATTTTAAGTTTCATTTTTGTAGCTTAATTCCACAGAGTATTAGTTTTATTTAATTTAACGTTTTTGCCTCAAGTAAACACCTCTTATCTGACTTTGAAATATACCATTTTGATTTGTACCCAGTACCATATTTTTGTCTGAAATTCTTGTAAGTGACACACTGTACTGTATAGGCCTTAACTGGCTAATGTTTCACCATATGTTTAATTTTCTTAATCCTCATGACTGGTAATGTAAAGTTCAGAATAATAGTCTAATATACAGGTACAAAAGACTTCTTTTTGTAACTGTAAGATAAATGATGTGCTAGTGATTTAATGGACTCTGTAATTCCAAGAGAGAAACATAATGTGTTAACATATTCCCGGATCCTATTGAGGTGTAGGAGACTCGCCCCCTGTCAGGGGCCAGCAGCAGGGGACTGGCCGGAGGAAGCGGCGTTCCTCCACCAGACACGGCCGGCCAGCATCCTGACCTTGTAGTCGCGCGACCGGCCGACGCCCATTACTATGCCAACCTTGTCCCAACGTGTCGCTGCCGGGTCCTGGACGCGGACAAGGCACCAATCTCCAGTGGCTGAAGAGGGCAGGCACGGTCGTCATACCAGCCTTGGTGTCCTGGGCACGTGAAGCGGGCGCGGGTGTCGCAGCTCTCGGCTCTGGTCTGCTGGCCTTCCAAAGGCCTTGGCGTGCAGGAACGCAAGAGCAGAGAGGTGACCATTAGGGTGTGTCATAGGAGGGAAGATCAGCTAAAACTAATGGCCCATCACTTTTTGGTAGATTTTAGTGTATATAAACAGAAAATAATTTCAGTTTCAATATTTTGCAATCTTTTGCTAGGTAAATTTTAGCGTGAAATTTATCGAAAATCTAACGTACAGCTGCATTAGTGCATTACAATTAAATAGTGAACATTGCTTTCTGACTTCATTC
>NW_024738375.1:0-20730 GCF_018991925.1 Homarus americanus
GGTAGAGGTGCGCCTGGGAGCATCTGAGGTGTACCTGGGAAGTCTGAGCTGTACCTGGGAGTATCTGAGGTGCACCTGGCAGTGTCTGAAGTATACCTGGCAGTGTCAGCGGTGTACCTGGGAGTGTCAGCGGTACCTGGGAGTGTCAGAGGTGTACCTGGGAGGTCGGAGGTACCTGGAGTGTCCGGAGGTGTACCTGGGAGTGTCCGGTGAGTACCTGGAGTGTCAAAGGTGTACCTGGGAGTATCAGAGGTGTGCCTGGGAATAAGCCTGTGACCGGAGGTGTACCTGGGAGGCCAGGAGGTGTACCTGGGAGGTCAGAGGTGTACCTGGGAGTGTCAGGAGGTACCCAGAGTGTTGAGAGGTGTACCTGGGAGATCAGAGGTGTACCTGGGAGGTCAGGGTGTACCTGGAAGTGTCAGAGGTGTAACTGGGGTGTCGGAAGTGTAACTGGAGTCAGAGGTGTACCTGGGAGTGTCAGGAGGTGTACCTGGGAGGCCAGAGGTGTACCTGGAGGTCAGAGGTGTACCTGGAGTGTCATGGTGTACCTGGGAGTGTCAGGAGGTGGGCTATGGAAGTGTCAGGGTTGTACTTGGGAGTGTCTGAGGTGCACCTGGGAGTGTCAGAGGTGTACCTGGGAGTGTCAGGTGTACCTGGGAGGTCAGCAATGTACCTGGGAGTGCCAGAGGTGTACCTGGGAGTGTCTGAGGTGTACTCGGAGTGTCTGATGCCTGGAAGTGTCTGAGGTGTACATGGAGTGTCAGAGGTGTACCTGGGAGTGTCAGAGGTGTACTCAGTGTCAGAGGTGTACGTGTACCTGGGAGTGTCAGAAGGTACCTGGGAGTATCAGAGGTGTACCTGGGGAGGCCGGAGGTGTACCAGGAGTGTCGGAGGTGTACCTGGGAGTGTCGGAGGTACCTGGGAAGTGTCGGAGGTGTACCTGGGAGGCCAGAGGTGTACCTGGGAGGCCTGGAGGTGTACCTGGGAGGCCAGAGGTGTACCTGGGAGTGTCAGAGGTGACCGTGTACCTGGGGAGTGTCAGAGGCATACCTGGGAGTATCAGAGGTGTACCTGGGAGGTCGGAGGTGTACCAGGGAGTGTCGGAGTGTACCTGGGAGTGTCAGAGGTGTACCTGGAGGCCAGAGTTGTGACCTGGGAGTGTCAGAGGTACCTGGGAGTGTCAGAGGTGTACCTGGGAGGTCTGAGGTACTCAGAGTGTCAGCGGTGTACCTGGGAGTGTCAGGTGTACCTGGGAGTGTCAGAGGTACCTGGGAGTATGGGAGGTACCTGGGAGGCTCAGAGGTGTACCTGGGAGGTCGAGGTGTCTGAGAGTGTCAGAGGTGTACCTGGGAGCTCAGAGGTGTACCTGGAGTGGTCAGAGGTGTACCTGGGAGTGTCAGAGGAGTACCTGGGAGGTCAGAGGTGAACTGGGAGGTCAGAGGTGAAACCAGGAGTGTCAGGAGGTGAACCTGGGAGGTCAGAGGAGTACCTGGGAGGTCAGAGGTGTACCTGGGAGTATCGGGAGGTGTACCTGGAGTATCGGAGGTGTACCTGGAGGCCAGGGGTGCACCTGGGAGTATGAGAGGTGTACCTGGGAGGTGGGAGGTGTACCTGGGAGTGTCGGGGGTGCCCTGGGAGGTGCTGGAGGTGTAACTGGGAGTGTCAGAGGTGTACCTGGGAGTGTCAGAGGAGTAACCGGGAGGTCGGAGGTACCTGGGAGTGTCGGAGGTGTAACTGGGAGTGTCAGAGGTGTACCTGGAGTGTCGAGGTGTACCTGGGAGGCCAGAGGAGTACCTGGGAGTGTCAGAGGAGTACTGGGAGTGTCAGAGGTGTACCTGGAGCACAGAGGTGTACCTGGGAGTGTTAGGGGTGTAACTGGGAGGCCGGAGGTGTAACTGGGGGTGTTAGGAGGTACCTGGGAGGTCAGAGGAGTACCTGGGAGGTCAGAGGTGTACCTGGGAGGTCAGAGGTGTACCTGGGAGACCAGAGGTGTACCTGGGAGGTCAGAAGGTGTACCTGGGAGTGTCAGGATGTACCTGGGAAAGTCAGGGGTGTACCTGGGAGTGTCGAGGTGTACCTGGGAGTGTCGGAGGTGCCTGGGAGTGTCGGAGGTGTACCAGGGAGGTCAGGAGGTGCACCTGGGAGGTCAGGGGTACCAGGAGGTCAGTGAGTACCTGGGAGTGTCAGGAGGTACCAGGAGTGCAGAGGAGTGCCCAGGGGCCAAAGGTGCCTGGAGTGCAGAGGTGTACCTGGGAGTGTCAGAGGTGTACCTGGGAGTGTCAGGTGTACCTGGGAGTAACGGAGGTGTACCTGGGAGTGTCTGGAGGTGTACCTGGGAGGTCACAGGTGTACCTGGGAGGCCAGGTGTACCTGGCAGTGTCAGAGGTGCACTGGAGTGTCAGAGGTGGCCTGGGAGTATCTGAGGTGTACCTGGGAATGTCTGAGCTGTGCCTGGGAGTATCTGAGGTACCTGGCAGTGTCTGAAGTCTACCTGGCAGTGTCTGGGGGTGTACCTGGGAGGTCAGCGGTGTACCTGGGAGGTCTGAGGTGCACCTGGGAGTGTCGGAGGTGCCTGGGAGTGTCGGAGGTGTACCTGGGAGTGTCGTGGAGTACCTGGGAGTGTCAAAGGTGTACCTGGAGTATCGGAGGTGTGCCTGGGAATATCGGAGGTGTTCCTGGGAGTATCGGAGGTGCACTGGAGGTCAGAGGTGAACCGGGAGTGTCTGAGGTACCTGGGAGGCCAGAGGTGTACCTGGGAGTGTCAGAGGTGTACCTGGGAGTATCAGAGGTGTACCTGGGAGTGTCAGGGGTACCTGGAAGTGTCAGGGGTGTAACTGGGGGTGCCGGAGGTGTAACTGGGAGTGTCAGAGGTGTACCTGGGAGTGTCAGAGGGATGTACCTGGGAGTGCCAGAGGTGTACCTGGGAGGTCAGGAGGTGTACCGGGAGTGTCATTGTTGTACCGGGAGTGTCAGAGGTGCACAGGAAGGTCAGGGTTGTACTTGGGAGTGTCTGATGTCTACCTGGAGGTCAGAGGTACCTGGAGTGTCAGGGGTACCTGGGAGTGTCAGCAATGTACCTGGGAGTGCCAGAGGTGTACCTGGGAGTGTCTGAGGTGTACCTGGGAGTGTCTGATGCATGTGGAAGTGTCTGAGGCAATGGAGTGTCAGAGGTACATGGAGGTCAGAGGTGTACCTGGTAGTGTCAGCGGTGTACCGTGTACCTGGGAGTGTCAGAAGTGTACCTGGGAATATCAGAGGTGTACCTGGGAGTGTCGGAGGTGTACCCAGGAGCCGGAGGTACCTGGAGTGTCGGAGGTGCACCTGGAAGTGTCGGAGGTGTACCTGGGAGGTCAGAGGTGTACCTGGGAGGTCAGAGGTGTACCTGGGAGTGTCAGAGGTGTACCTGGGAGTGTCAGAGGTGTACCTGGGAGGTCAGAAGTGATACCTGGGAATATCAGAGGTGTACCGGAGTGTCGGAGGTGTACCAGGAGTGTCGGAGTTGTACCTGGGATTGTCAGAGGTGTACCTGGGAGGTCAGAGGTGTACCTGGGAGTGTCAGGAGGTGTACCTGGGAGTGTCAGAGGTGTAGCTGGGAGAGTCTGAGGTGTACCCAGAGTGTCAGCGGTGTACCTAGGAGTGTCACCGGTGTACCTGGAGGTGTCAGAGGTATACCTGGGAGTATGGGAGGTACCTGGGAGGGTCAGAGGTGTACCTGGGAGTGTCGGAGGTGTTCCTGAGAGTGTCAGAGGTACCTGGAGGCTGAGAGGTGTACCTGGGAGTGTCAGAGGTGCACCAGGGAGTGTCAGAGGAGTACCTGGGAGGCCAGAGGTGAACCAGGGAGGTCAGAGGAACCAGGAGGTCAGAGGTGAACCAGGGAGGTCAGAGAGTACCTGGGAGTGTCAGAGGTGTACCTGGGAGCACGGAGGTGTACCTGGGAGTATCGGAGGTGTACCTGGGAGGGTCAGGGGTGCACCTGGGAGATGAGAGGTACCTGAGTGTCAGAGGTGCCTGGGAGTGTCAGGGGTAACTGGGAGGCGAGGTGTAACTGGGGGTGTTAGAGGCCTGGGAGTGTCAGAGGAGTAACTGGGAGTGTCGGAGGTGTAACTGGGAGGCCAGAGGTGTAACTGGGAGGCCGGAGGTAACTGGAGTGTCTGAGGTACCTGGGAGTGTCAGAGAGTACCTGGAGAGTGTCAGAGGAGTACCTGGTGTCAGGGGTGTACCTGGGAGTGTCAGAGGTGTACCTGGGAGTGTTAGGGTGTAATCTGGGAGGTCGGAGGTGTAACTGGGGGTGTTGAGGTGTACCTGGGAGGTCAGGAGTAACTGGGAGTGTCAGAGGTACCTGGGAGTGTCAGAGGTATACCTGAGTATCAGAGGTGTACTTGGGAGGTCAGAAGGTACTTGGGAGTCAGATGTGTACCTGGGAAATCCAGGGTGTACCTGGGAGTGTCGGAGGTGTACCTGGGAGGTGTCGGAGGTGTACCTGGGAACGTCGGAGGTGTACCAGGAGGTCAGAGGAGTACCTGGGAGTGTCAGGGGTGTACCAGGGAGGCCAGTGAGTACCTGGGAGTGTCAGAGGTACCAGGAGTGTCAGAGGAGTGCCTAGGGGGTGCTGCAGTACCTGGGAGGTCAGAGGTACCTGGGAGGTCAGAGAGCCTGGTAATGTCAGGCACGGGAGCGGAGGTGTACCTGGGAGGTCAGAGGCCAGGGAGGTCAGAGGAGTGCCTAGGGGTGTCAAAGGTGTACCTGGGAGGGTCAGAGGTGTACCTGGGAGTGTCAGAGGAGTACCTGGTAGTGTCAGGGTGTACCTGGGAGTGTCGGAGGTACCTGGGAGGTCAGAGTGCCAAGGGGTGTCAAAGGTGTACCTGGGAGGTCAGGGTGTACCTGGGAGGTCAGGGGCGTACCTGGGAGTGTCGGACGGTACCAGGGAGTGCCTGAGGTGTACCAGGGAGTGTCTTGAGGTACCAGGGAGGCCAGTGAGCACCTGGGAGTGTCAGAGGTACCTGGGAGGTGAGGAGGTGACCTGGGAGTGTCAGAGGTGTACCTGGGAGTGTCGGAGGTACCTGGGAGGTCAGAGGTGTACCTGGGAGGTCAGAGATGTATCCGAAGTGTCTGAGGTTGTACCTGGGAGATCTGAGGTGTACCTGAGAGTGTGAGAGGTACCTGGGAGGTCAGGAGGTTTACCTGGGAGGTCTGAGGTGTACCTGGGAGTGTCAGAGGTGCACCTGGGAGGTCAGTGGAGTACCTGGAGTGTCCAAGATGTACCTGGGAGTATCGGAGGTACCTGGGAATATCGGAGGTATCCTGGGAGTATCAGAGGTGTACCTGGGAGTGTCGGAGGTGTACCAGGAGTGTCACAGGTGTACCTGGGAGGTCAGAGTTGTTCCTGGCAGTGTCAGAGGTGCACTTGGGAGTGTCAGAGGTGCCTGGGAGTGTCTGAGGTGTACCTACGAATGTCTGAGCTGTACCTGGAGTGTCTGAGGTACCTGGCAGTGTTCGAAGTATACCTGGCAGTGTCAGCGGTGTACCTGGGAGGGTCAGCGGTGTACCTGGAGGTCAGAGGTGTACCTGGAGTGTCTGAGGTACCTGGGAGTGTCGGCAACCTGGGAGTGTCGGAGGTGCCTGGGAGTGTCAGTGGAGTACCTGGATTGTCAGGTGTACCTGGGAGTGTCAGGAAGTGTACCTGGGAGTGTCAGAGGTGCACCTGGGAGTGTCAGAGGTGTACCTGGGAGATCGAGGTACCTGGGAATGTCTGGAGGTGTACCTGGAGTATCTCGGAGGTGTACCTGGCAGTGTCTGAAGACACCTGGCAGTGTCAGGGTGCAACTTGGGAGGTGTCAGAGGTGTACCTGGGAGTGTCAGAGGTGTACTCTGGGAGGTCGGAGGTGTACCTGGGAGCACGGAGGTGTACCTGGGAGTGCTGGAGGAGTACCTGGGAGTGTCAAAGGTGTACCTGGGAGTGTCGGCGTGCCTGGGAGTATCGGAGGTGTACCTGGGAGTATCGGAGGTGCACCTGGGAGTGTCAGAGGTGTACCTGGGAGTTTCGCGAGGTACCTGGAGGCCAGGAGGTACTGGGAGTGTCAGAGGTGCACCTGGGGCGTCAGGAGGGTACCTGGGAGTGTCAGGGGTGTACCTGGAAGGTCAGGGTGTACCTGGGGGTGTCGGAGGTGTACCTGGAGTGTCAGAGGTGTACCTGGGAGTGGTCAGAGGTGTACCTGGAGGCGGAGAGGTGTACCTGGGAGTGTCAGAGGTGTACCTGGGAGTGTCAGAAACCTTGGAGGTCAGAGGTGTACCTGGAAGTGTCAGGGTTGTACTTGGGATGTCCGAGGTCTACCTGGGAGGTCAGAGGTGTACCTGGGAGTGTCAGAGGTGTACCTGGGAGGTCAGTAATGTACCTGGGAGTGAGGTGTGACCTGGGAGTGTCGGAGGTGTACCTGGGAGTGTCTGCTGATGTGTACGTGCGTCTGAGGCGTACATGGAGTGTCAGTGCACATGGAGCGCAGAGGTACCTGGCAGCAGCCCAGCGGTACCGTGTACCCGGAGGTCAGAAGACAGACATACAAAGATACAAGACAAGACAGACATACAAAGATACTGACAGACAGACATACAAAGATACAGACAGACAGACATACAAAGATACAGACAGACAGACATACAAAGATACAGACAGACAGACATACAAAGATACACAGACAGATACAAAGATACAGACAGACAGACATACAAAGATACAGACAGACAGACATACAAAGATACACAGACAGACATACAAAAGATACAGACAGACAGACATACAAAAGATACAGACAGACAGACATAAAGATACACAGACAGACATACAAAGATACAGACAGACAGAAATACAAAAATATACAAAGATGAACAGATACAAAGATACAGACAGACAGACATACAAAGATACACAGACAGACATACTAAAGATACAGACAGACAGACATACAAAGATACTGACAGATGACATAAAAGATACAGACAGAGAGATAAAAAGATACAGACAGACAGACATACAAAGATACAGACAGACACATACAAAGATAGACAGACAGACATACAAAAGATACACAGACAGACAGATATACAAAGATACAGACACAGACATACAAAGACAGACAGACAGACATACAAAGATACAGACAGACAGACATACAAAGATACCAGACAGACATACAAAGATACAGACAGACAGACACACAAAGATACAGACAGACAGACATACAAAGATACAGACAAGACAGACATACAAAGACAGACAGACAGACATACAAAGATACACAGACAGACATACAAAGATACTGACAGACAGACATACAAAGATACACAGAGGACATAAAAAAGATACAGACAGATGTGACATACAAAGATACAGACAGACAGACATACAAAGATACAGACAGACAGACATACAGGAGCAGTATTAAGACAGAAATACAAAGATACACAGACAGACATACAAAGATACAGACAGACATACAAAGATACAACAGACAGACATACAGATACTGACAGACAGACATACAAAGATACAGACAGACAGACATACAAAGATACAGACAGACAGATACACAAAGATATACAGACAGACATACAAAGATACACAGACAGACATACAAAGATACAGACAGACATACAAAGATACAGACAGACAGATACAAAGATACAGACAAGATAGACATACAAAGATAATCGGATAAAGAGACATACAAAGATACAGACAGATGACCAGACATACAAAGATACAGACAGACAGACATACAAAGATACAGACAGACAGACATAAAGATACAGACAGACAGAGACATACAAAGATACACAGACAGACATACAAAGATACAGACAGACAGACATACAAAGATACAGACAGACAGACATACAAAGATACACACAGACAGACATACAAAGATACGACAGAAGACATACAAAGATACAGACAGACAGATACACAAAAGATACACAGACAGACATACAAAGATACAGACAGACAGACATACACAAAGATACAGACAGACATACAAAGATACACAGACAGACATACAAAAGATACAGACAGACAGACATACAAAGACAGACAGACAGACATAAAGATACACAGACAGACATACAAAGATACAGACAGACAGACATACAAAGATACTGACAGACAGACATACAAAGATACACAGACAGACATACAAAGATACAGACAGACATACAAAGATACAGACAGACAGATATACAAAGATACAGACAGACAGACATACAAAAGATACTGGCTAAGACAGACATACAAAGATACTGACAGACAGACATACAAAGACATACAGACAGACATACAAAGATAAATGACAGACAGACATACAAAGATACTGACAGACAGACATACAAAGATACTGACAGACAGACATACAAAGATACAGACAGACAGACATACAAAGATACTGACAGACAGACATAACAAAGATACAGACAGAAGACATACAAAGATACAGACAGATAGACATACAAAGATACACAGACAGACATACAAAGATACTGACAGACAGACATACAAAATACTGACAGAACAGATATACAAAGATAAGCAGATACAGACAGACATACAGAGATGAGAGGAATAACATTAAGGAAACAAGTGAAATAATACAGTGAGACAGGCTAGACACAAAACACACACTAATGAAAATCCTTAATCGAACACTTTTTATTAAGAATCTTGTAACGATTTTTCATGGTTTGTCTTTTTCCCTATTTTGGACAGTTCGCGCTGTTTTAATTTCATCTTTTGGACAGTTCGCGTGTTTTATTCTATATCTTTTGGACAGTTCGCGTGTTTTATCTTATATCTTTTGGACAGTTCGCGTGTTTTACTCATATCTTTTGACAGTTCGTGTTTACTCTATTTTGACAGTTCCGTGTTTTACTCTATATCTTTTGACAGTCTTCGTTTTACCTATATCTTTTGACAGTTCGCGTGTTTTACCTATATCTTTGGACAGTTCGCGTGTTTTACTCTATATCTTTTGGACAGTTCGCGTGTTTTACTTATATCTTTTGGACAGTTCGCGTGTTTTACCTCTATATCTTTGAAGTGCGGTTTACTATCTTTTGGACAGTTCGCGTGTTTTACTCTATATCTTGGACAGTTCGCGTGTTTTACTCTATATCTCTTGGACAGTTTGTTTTACTATATCTTGACAGTTCGCGTGGTTTTACTCTATATCTTGGACAGTTTAACTTTTTTCATATATAATCTTTATGTTCTTCATAATATATATATGTATATTAAAAATTTCATAACCACGAATTTATTTACATATTTATTTCTACTGATGGTTTTATAAATATTTTCAAAATATATTTTCTGTACAAGATTAACCTTTTTTTTTTTTTTTTTTGTATTTTTTACGGTTCAGAATACGGACTAAAGAAACAGGTGATAAGGGATGAACACATTATTATTATTATTATTATTATTATTATTATTATTATTATTATATTATTATTATTATATTATTGCTATTATTAGTATCATTGTTACTGATACTATTATTATTATCATCATCATAACATATATTTCAAATACGGTATAATGATTCCTTCAAAATAACAAATTACTCGATACAGTTTAATGGTCAAGTTCCCGAGTGTGACCGAAGAGTAATTACGTGTTAATTAGTGAACTAAGTGATTACAGCGTGTTAATGAGGGCCGTGGGTTCACCAGTCTTCCTAACAACATTGTAACACCTCACGATATCATAGTCATTCCTTAACCCTGTTTTATGTTCCAATATTGTTTGATCGTTTTTCCTTCAGAAGTCTGCCATTACTGCACGAAATTATAGTCATTCCTAAAGTCAGTTTCGTGGTTTTTGTGTCAGTATTCTAAGCGTTTTAGAAGTCTGTCAACATCTGCATTACATTAATCAGCTTTCTGTTGGTTGTTCCAATATTTTGCTTATTTTACAAGACTATCATCACCCATTCGAAATTAAAGACATTCATTGGTTTTTTTTTTTTTTGGGGGTTGTTCCAATAAGACTTTCCTTATTTTTGTTTTATTTTCACGTTCCGATTTTTTTTTTTACATATTTCAGAAGTCACCAATAACCTACCAAAAATTCAGTACATTCTTATCTTCTGTCCTTGTGGTTAGTGTTCCAATACTCTAAAATGTTTTAGAAGTCCGCCATGACCCACATACATACCCAGTACTTGTCAACAGTGTGTAACAGAGAGCCCATACATACCCAGTACTTGTCAACAGTGTGTAACAGAGAGCCCATACATACCCAGTACCTGCCAACAGTGTGTAACAGAGAGCCCATACATCCAGTACTTGCCAACAGTGTGTAACAGAGAGCCCATACATACCAGTACTTGTCAACAGTGTGTAACAGAGAGCCCATACATACCCAGTACTTGTCAACAGTGTAACAGAGAGCCCATACATCCCAGTACCTGCCAACAGTGTAAACAGAGAGCCCATACATACCCAGTACTTGCCAACAGTGTGTAACAGAGCCCATACATACCCAGTACTTGTCAACAGTGTGTAACAGAGCCCATACCCAGTACTTGCCAACAGTGTAACAGAGCCCATACATACCCAGTACTTGTCAACAGTGTGTAACAGAGAGCCACACATACCCAGTACTTGTCAACAGTGGTAACAGAGGCCCATACATCCAGTACTTGCCAACAGTGTGTAACAAGAGCCCATACATCCAGTACTTGCAACAGTGTGTAACAGAGAGCCCATACATACCCAGTACTTGTCAACAGTGTGTAACAGAGACCCATACATACCCAGTACTTGTCAACAGTGTAACAGAGAGCCCATACATACCCAGTACTTGTCAACAGTGTGTAACAGAACCCTACATACCCAGATTCAAGTAGAGCCCATACATACCCAGTACTTGTCAACAGTGTGTAACAGAGAGCCCATACATACCCAGTACTTGTCAACAGTGTGTAACAGAGAGCCCATACATCCAGTACTTGTCAACAGTGTGTAACAGAGAGCCCATACATACCCAGTACTTGCCAACAGTGTGTAACAGAGCCCATACATACCCAGTACTTGTCAACAGTGTGTAACAGAGCCCATACATACCCAGTACTTGCCAACAGTGTGTAACAGAGCCCATACATACCCAGTACTTGTCAACAGTGTAACAGAGCCCATACATGCCCAGTACTTGCCAACAGTGTGTAGAGAGCCCATACATGCCCAGTACTTGCCAACAGTGTGTAACAGAGGCCCATACATACCCAGTACTTGCCAACAGTGTGTAACAGAGCCCATACATCCAGTACTTGCCAACAGTGTGTAACAGAGAGCCCATACATACAGTACTTGCCAACAGTGTGTAACAGAGCCCATACATCCAGTACTTGCCAACAGTGTGTAACAAGGCCCATACATACCCAGTACTTGCCAACAGTGTGTAACAGAAGCCATACATACCCAGTACTTGCCAACAGTGTGTAACAGAGGCCCATACATCCAGTACTTGTCAACAGTGTGTAACAGAGGCCTACATACCCAGTACTTGTCAACAGTGTGTAACAGAGGCCCATACATCCAGTACCTGCCAACAGTGTGTAACAGAGCCCATACATACCCAGTACTTGTCAACAGTGTTAACAAGAGAGCCCATACATACCCAGTACTTGTCAACAGTGTGTAACAGAGAGCCCATACATACCCAGTACTTGTCAACAGTGTGTAAACAGAGCCCATACATACCCAGTACTTGTCAACAGTGTGTAACAGAGAGCCCATACATACCCAGTACTTGTCAACAGTGTGTAACAGAGGCCCATACATACCCAGTACTTGTCAACAGTGTGTAACAAGAGCCCATACATACCCAGTATTTGTCAACAGTGTGTAACAGAGCCCATACATACCCAGTACTTGTCAACAGTGTTAATAACAGAGCCCATACATACCCAGTACTTGTCAACAGTGTGTAACAGAGAGCCCATACATCCAGTACTTGCCAACAGTGCAGAGAGCCCATACATACCCAGTACTTGTCAACAGTGTGAGAGAGCCCATACATACCCAGTACTTGTCAACAGTGTGTAACAGAGAGCCCATACATACCCAGTACTTGTCAACAGTGTGTAACAGAGAGCCCATACATACCCAGTACTTGTCAACAGTGTGTAACAGAGAGCCATACATACCAGTACTTGTCAACAGTGTGTAACAGAGAGCCCATACATACCCAGTACTTGTCAACAGTGTGTAACAGAGAGCCCATACATACCCAGTACTTACAGCAGAAACCCCTACATACCCAGTGTCAACAGTGTAAACAGAGAGCCCATACATACCCAGTACTTGCCAACAGTGTGTAACAGAGAGCCCATACATACCAGTACTTGTCAACAGTGTGTAACAGAGCCGCCAACATACCCAGTACTTGCCAACAGTGTGTAACAGAGAGCCCATACATACCCAGTACTTGCCAACAGTGTGTAACAGAGAGCCCATACATACCCAGTACTTGTCAACAGTGTGTAACAGAGAGCCCATACATCCCAGTACTTGTCAACAGTGTGTAACAGAGCCCCCATACATACCCAGTACTTGTCAACAGTGTGTAACAGAGACCCATATACAGTACTTGTCAACAGTGTGTAACAGAGAGCCCATACATACCAGGCCTTGTCAACAGTAACAAGCATACATACAGTACTTGTCAACAGTGTGTAACAGAGAGCCCATACATACCATGCCAACAGTGTGTAACAGAGCCCATACATACCCAGTACTTGCCAACAGTGTGTAACAAGAGCCCATACATACCCAGTACTTGCCAACAGTGTGTAACAGAGCCCATACATACCCAGTACACTCAACAGTGTAACAGAGAACTAACCGACCACCTCATGATTTGGCAAGTGGCGAGGAAGTTCTTAATCTATTACGTTATTAACTACCGCCATCGTCACTTATAATTACTAATAAACTAATGGAGACAGTTTAATGGTCAAGTCCTCGAGCCTGGCTGACGGATAATTAGAGTTAATTAGCGAACTAGGTGATTCTGGCGTGTTAACGAGACCTCGACACAAACACGTCCCTCTTCACAAGACTATCAACACCTCATGAAATTAGAGACATTCTTTAATTATTTTATGAGTTATGTTCCAACTATATTTATGTCTTTCAAGAACACTCACATGAAATTAAAACATTCTTAATCTTTTATTTATTGTTTTTGTTCCAATATTTTTTTAAGTAGTCTGTCATCACCAGCATAAAATCAAAGGCCACTTTCCAGGGTAATATGGCGCCGTTCAGGATTTTACACTCAAGCCTTTAAGTTGATGTTCCAATATTTTCACTGTCGCCACCGTCGCAAAGTAAACTCGTCCATCATGTCATGTTTATGCTTGTTATTTCAATATTATGAATAGTTTAGAAGTCTGTCATCACCAGTAGAGATTAAAGACAGTCAGCCATCTAGTGTTTCCGTGGGTTTTGTTCCAATATTTTGAGTTGTTTAGAAGTCTGTCATCACCAGCACGAGATTAAAGACAGTCAGCCATCTAGTGTTTCCGTGGGTTTGTTCCAATATTTTGAGTTGTTTAGAAGTCTGTCATCACCAGTAAGAGATTAAAGACAGTCAGCCATCTAGTGTTTCCGTGGGTTTGTTCCAATATTTTGAGTTGTTTAGAAGTCTGTCATCACCAGTAAGAGATTAAGTCATCACACCAGTGTCTCAGTGTTCCAATAATAATTTAAATAGTTTAGAAGTCTACCAATACCATCGAAAATTCAAGACCAACCAAACAAACATTTCCGACAAATTTAAGAGTAAAAAATAAAATAAAATAAAATAAAATCGGTATCACTGAGCCATTTGGAGACGAGGAGCAGAAAATGTCTCGTTAGGGAAGTTTCTTTAATTGCACAAAACTCAGTCGATAAAAACTTGAAAAAGGATCAAAGACGAGGAAAGAGAGTAGGTCCTGTTAGTGTAGTGAACGAGTGTGTGTCCAAGATGGCGGCGAGAGGTGGGCTATTAGAGAGAGAGAGAGAGAGAGAGAGAGAGAAAAAAAAATATACATACAGACAAAATACCACACATACAGACACACAAAAGAAACACACATACAAAATACTCTTTTACACACATTCCCCGTTCCTCCTCTCCTCCCCCCTCTCTCTCCTCCCTCCCTCCTCCTCACCTCTCCCCGTCTCGAATAAATAAAGAATAAAGGAACAAAATAAATAAAATAATACAAAACAGATAATATAAATACCACAAAACGCCGCCAGACATGAGGTAACAGTGAACAAGTCTGCATGTGTGTGTGTGTGTGTCTTCTCTCTCACTAGGTACAAGAGAATAAGGATCCGGTCTCCCAAAATCTGGCGACGACCTGGAACTCCCTTTTTCCTTTAAGAATTTCGATCTTTTCGTCCTGGGTCACGATTATTTTTATTTTTTTATTTTTATTGTTTTTTTTTGATACAAGTAATTCCTACTTTTTGTTTCTTAAGGATGTAATTATAAATAAAATAACTACCGAAGTAGCTAAAACAACTATCTGTACATACTTTCGTGGGAAACACTATGAGACCATGGACGATAAATATTGGTATATGAAGGCTGTCACTAGTACACGTAAAATTTCCAGACATATCGACCCCCACCTGCAAGATATTTGTTTTAACTACTGAAGTACATATCTGCAACCCGTTCTCTGTGGTACTGACTGTTTGGTACATCACAAACACCTGAATCAATATGGCGTCATGTTCTGGGACTCTATTTCTCCTTCAGAACAACAAATATTGACGTACAGTACAGTCCTCTCAGGCGTTGTCCGTGCCACCAGAGCATCACTGGCACTTTCTGGCCCACTTGGCACTAATTGGTACCACTAGACACTATTGGCACCACCTAAGACTACTTGGCACCACATGCCACTTAAGATACTTAGCTACTTGGCACCACTTGACACTACACTGACACACATGGCGCCAGCACCATATGACACCACCAGAGACTACTTGGCACCATGACACTACTTGGCGCTACACGACACCAATTGCCACCACATAGCACCACTGGCATCATACAATGCCCTTGATTCAGTGGCTTGCTGCTTCCACCAGCACTTCCCCACCAACACCAGCACCGCCAGCACTATATGGTACCACTAGGCACCTTGGCACCACATGACAACCACTGGCGCCCGCACCAGCTGGCACCGCCCGGACTACTTGGCATCACTGGCACTATGGTCCACTAGGCACTACGCGGCACCACATGACACCGCAGCGCTACTTGACACCATCTAGCACCACTCTGGCACTACCTGACACCAGCTGGCACCACGCCAGACTTCACTTACCGCGGCGCTATATGGTACTAAGGCGCTACCCAGCACCACATGACAACCACTGGCACTACCTGACACCATCTAGCACCACTGGCACTGCCCGGCACCAGCTGGCACCACTTGAGACTACATGACACCACTGAGACTACTGGCACCGCGGCGCTACTTGGCATCACCTGGAACCACTTGGCATCACCACCGCTTCCAGCACCCGCCAGCACTACTTGGCACTGAGTCATAGTATCAGGAATACTAATGACCGAGGTAACCAACTAAATACTGGTGTTGTTGATATCCCTTGACATATTTAAATTCTCTCTCAGTCACTAGAATTGTTCTACTGTTGTTTCTGAGTCACACACAAATTCTCATTAGTTGTTGCTTAAGTGTTTCTAGTCATAGTAATTCCTAAGGACACAAAATTGTTTCCTGGTGTGTTTTGAATAATACTTTCATGACTCTAATAATTATTCTGGGTCATAGTCATAAGATTCTCACTGACTCGCTAAATTTTCTCCTGCGTCGAGTCAAATAAATCTCATTGACTCAATATAGTTGTTGATAATGTGTTCTGAGTTAGAGCGTTCTCCATCTCCAGTTAGAACATTCTCCATCCAGTTAGATACGTTCTCACATCCAGTAGAACTTCTCCATCTCCAGTTAAGAACGTTCTCACATCTCAGTTAGATACGTTCTCCACATCTCCAGTTAGATACGTTCTCATCTCCAGTTAGATACGTTCTCCACATCTCCAGTTAGATACGTTCTCACTCTCCAGTTAAATACGTTCTCACATCTCCAGTTAGATACGTTCTCACATCTCCAGTTAGGAAGGACAAACTACTGAAGGAATCTCCAAAAATCCTACTCTGGCGGGTCACTCATGTCTGTCGGGGTCAAGGATGGGTAAAGCATCCTTCGTCGGGCCGCTGGTGCTCCGTCGTCTCCGAGGACAAAGGATTCTATAGTGTAGGGGTGGAATATGAGGTTCAGGACTCCCCCCATATCCTTCGTGTGTTGTTATCCTACACCATAGGAGTGAAGTTTCTTGTTTTGAGAGTAGGAAGGGTATAGGACAGAGTCCTACACCAGATAAACAGTTAAAACACACACACACACGTCAGTTACCCCCACACACGTCACCTACCCCCCACACACACATCCTACCCCCACACACACTTACCCCCACACACACACGTCTACCCCCACACACACACGTCACCTACCCCCACAACCTACCCCCACACACACATCCTCCCCCACACACAGGTCACCTACCCCCACACACACACCTACCCCCCACACGTCACCTACACCCCCACACACACGTCACCTACCCCCACACACACACAGGTCACCTACACCCCCACACACACAGGTCCTACCCCCACACACAGGTCTCACTATCCCCACACACGTCTACCCCCACACACACACGTCACTAACCCCCTCACAAACGTCAACCCCACACAGGTCACTAACCCCACACACACAGGTCACCTACCCCTCCACACACACACAGGTCTTAAAGGATGATAGAGAGTGGTAGAAAAAACTCTCGTCAGGAGCTGCCATGCACAGAGCCATGTGCAGTCCTTATTTTCTTATGTTCTTATGTTCTTATGTTCTTACCCTCCACACACACTCACTAACCCCCTCACACACAGGTCACCACCCCCCCACACACCCTAACCCACACACACAGGTCACCTACCCCCACACACACAGGTCACCTACCCCCACACACACCTTACCCTCCACACACACACAGGTCACCTACCCTCCACACACTTCACTAACCCCCCACACACACAGGTCCCCTACCCCCACACACACAGGTCACCTCCCCCCACACACACACACATCACCCTCCACACACACCTTCACTAACCCCCCACACACGTCACTAACCCCCACACACACAGTTCTACCCCACACCTACCCCCCACACACACAGGTTACTAACCCCCACACACACACAGGTCACCCCCCCACACACACACAGGTCTCCTACCCCACACACACGTCACCTAACCCCCCACACACACACACAGGTCACCCTAACCCCCCACACACACAGGTCACCTAACCCCCCCACAGGTCTCCCTACCCCACACACGTCACCTAATCCCCCCCACACACACACAGGTACCTACCCCACCACACACACAGGTCCCCCCACACGTCACTAACCCCCACACACACACAGGTCACCTAACCCCCACACACACAGGTCACTAACCCCCCACACACACAGGTCTCCCCACACACACAGGTCACCTAACCCCCCCACACACACACAGGTCTCCACCCCCCCACACACAGGTCACCTAACCCCCACACACACAGGTCCCTAACCCCCACACACACACAGGTCACTAACCCCCACACACACACAGGTCTCTACCCCCCACACACACAGGTCTCCTCCCCCCACACACACCGTCTTTGGATCTCCTACAGGAACAATGCAAGTACCTTGAGAACAGAGGAGCAGTGGTAGATTGGTACAATACCAGACCTCATCTCCACTCACACCACACAATGATCATCCTCTCATTCCTTCCTTCCTCCTCCCTCCTTCCTCCTCCTCCTCCTGCACCCCTTCCTCTTTCTCCTCCTCCTCCTCTACCCTCTTCATTACTCTGATGATGATGAGAAGGAGGCAGGAGGGAGGAGCCTGTCAAGAAACAATGCTCAGGGGATCTTTATATTGCAATATTCCTACCCCACCCCTACCCTCACCCCTCTCCCTCATTTCCCCTTCTCTCCTCTCCCACACACCCACCTCTTCCTTCCACACCTCCTCCTATCACCCTCTTCCCTCCTCACCCCACCCCTCACCCATTGTGTTTTTGTTATACTCCCCAGTATCCATGTACATAATTGTTGTCTTTGTTTTGCATTTTGTTTTGTTTGTTTAGTTATCCAAAAATCAAAAATGCTTGTTTAATCTTTCGTTGTTATTTGTTATTCTTGTTTGTTTCGTTTCTTATCTTTATCTTTAAGTTCTCAATTATATTTGATTTTCGTCTGTTCTTGTGATTGAATATTTGTTAGGTTAGGTTAGGTTAAGGTTAGGTTAGGTTAAGGTTTGGGTTAAGTTGGGTTGGGTTGAGTTGGGTTAGAGTTGGGTTGGTTGGTTAGGGTTAAGGTTGGGTTGGTTGGGTTAAGATTAAGGTTGGGTTGGGTTGGGATTAAGTTAGTTGGGGTTGGGTTGGGTTGGGTTGGAATTAGATTAAGGTTGGTTAGGTTGGGTTGGAATTGAGTTAGGTTGGGTTGGGTTAAGGTTAAGTTAAAGTTGGGTTGGGTCTAGGTTAAGTTAGGTTAGGTTGGGTTGGGTTGGGTTGGGTAAGGTTGGGTTGGGTTGGGTGGTTAGGTTAGGTTAGGTAGATTAAGGTTGACTACCTCAAAACTTACAACACAAACTCATACCTCCACGCTCACCTCACATTTCCTAACCAAAAATTTACCTCTACCTCTCAAAGTCATATTTTCAAACCAGTATTTTTACTCCCTAAACACCTCTCCTAAAACCCATCAAATCCGTAAGATGTTTATGTCGCCTCTGAAATACCGGCCCAGGTGAAGAGGTGGTTCTTACGTCCTAACGACCGTCCCGAGGTATAGCAACCGGTGCACGACCTACTGGCGCAGCCTCACCCAACAAGAATTCAGTGACAGGTTAGGCTGACCTCACCTGGCCCATTACCTCTCACCAACAAGAGATTCAGTGACCAGGTTAGGCTGACCTCACCTTACCTCCCAGATTCAGACCACCTGAAGGATTATTGACCAACACAGTTAGGCAATGCATCTACTGACAGGAAAGTACTGTCATTCTTTGCATCTCTGCTAAAGAGGAGTGAAGACAGCGGTGACCTGTAGTGTTATCCCCTGAATCTCAGTTGTCTGTGATTTGTGTTTTGTGATTGTTGATATACATCATTTTACTATAGTACACAGCCCTCTATTTATACCATGGCCAGGGGATATAGAGACAGATACAGAAAATACATCTCGATTGTAGAGAAAAGGAAGAGTTAAGAAATCAAAATGTTAATGAAAGGTTCTAAACTATTTCAGAAACACAAACTAGTGAAAAGAAAAGGACCGAGCTGTGGTGTATGGTGATAGTGGAGATACTCCAAGCTGAGGGAAGAGGAGAGTACTAAAAAAATACTAAGGCTTTTAAAATGGACAGTTCTACCTATGCTAACGGGATCTATGCTAGTCAACAACTGGTCACATTGCTGGACACTAAGACAATTGATTTTTTGAAGAAAAGACCTGTTAAGGTATCTAGTGAAAATTAGCCATTTCACAAAATGGTAAAAACCGACATATCAGACAACTTTTACACATGAGAGGATTGACGAATGGAGAAATATGAAGATGTTATAGCATAGTAGGAAATTTTCTTATATACTATAAAAATAAACATAGTTTTAACCTTTATTTCATATATATATATATATATATATATATATATATATATATATATATATATATATATATATATATATATATATATATATATATATATATATATATATATATATATATATATATATATATATAAAATGCAGGACCCCGCAGTGGATGGTGCCCTGGGCCCCACACCCTCCCTAGGACGGCTCTGCTCAAGTTACAGAGGTGATTTTACCTTAGGATTTTTTTTAGACTGAAGAAAAATATCGTAAGTTAAGGATAATTTTGGACATCTCAAGTGACGTCAGACATTTTGAAGATGTTGTTTGTGTATACTCAAATATTTATCGCATCTCCTCTGTCTGCTGTCTGCGTCTGCCGCCTCTCTGTCTGCCTGTCTTCTGTATGTTTATCTGTCTTTATATTGTGGTGGAAAACACACACACACTTGCTATCGCCGTGTTTAATAATGCAGTTTAAGGGGTCAAAATAAACTACTGATGCACTTTAACTAGCAGGTGATTGGCAGTGACTAGTTAGTGAGAGGTGCTGGAGAGAGTCAGGTCAATGAATGTATTGGAGGATAGCCAATCCTGTCATTAACACACACACACACACACACACACACACACACACACATCGTTAAAACTGATAAAATAGGTATGTGACCTCGTTAGCTACCAACAACACCATCACCACTACAACACCATCACCACTACCTTATCACCACTACTACCAACACCACCACCTACTACCACCATTACTACCAGCACCACTACCACCACTACCAACACCACTATCACCACTACACCATCACTACCATTACTACCAACACCACCACCATTACTGCAACACTCACCGCCTACCAACCTCACCACCATTACTACCACCACTACCACCGTTACTACCAACACCATCACCAAGCAAT
>NW_024738376.1:0-7500 GCF_018991925.1 Homarus americanus
CCTGAAAAATCTCCACGACAACTTCCTCCAACTAATAACTAACCAAACATAAGCTAACATAATTACAGACAGACACACACACACACACACACACACACACACATAAACCATAAATATGTTATATGGAACATAAATATAACTTCCAAAATCACTCTCATATACTTCCTAACCGCGGCCTGACGAAATAGTACACCTGTAACGTTCTGTCAGGGCTCAGGTCGAGGCTCCTCCTTACTGATCATCTATACGTGTGTGTGAGTGTGAGATGTTTCCTAGTATGTAATAAAAAAGGCGGAGATCCGCTTTTGAATTTTGCCACATACAGCGGCTAGTTTATTGTGCACCCATATTCATCCCGTGAACGGTAGAGTAGGCAGATTATAGTTAAACAGTAGAAGTCTGAATATTATGGCACTGAATGTTAAAAGCAATGTATTTCCAAAAAATTATTTGTTTAGTTCTGTAGAGTACATCGCCCTCTCCCTCAACCTGCCATTATTCAATAAATTATTTGTTCCCTCGTTCTAACAAGAGATACACGATAACATATCCTATTTGAAGATAAAAATACACTGTCCAGGAAGAGTCATAACAAACTTGGGGGTTATCTGAGAGAGAGAGAGAGAGAGAGAAACAATACCTTCTACAGGACAGTTATATAGTATGACCACCATGACCCACGGAGATCTGTACCTCTTGGCTCCTGACCTCTGTTGACCTTGTGTATACTCACCCAGTTGACCTTTCCTGCCCTATCTCGCCCATTCCTCCTACAGTCAAGGGCTGGGGGCCGAGGGGGGGGGGGACGGAGGGGAATGGTTCTGTAAGCATAGTTGAGGTTAGGTTAGGTTAGGTTCAAATGAGTGATAGATCAGGTCCCATGGTTAGTTTATCTCTCTCTCTCTCTCTCTAACACATATATATCCCTATTCTGTAAAATCGTGTGCTTATTTATATTTACTCACTGTTGATATTCCGGGAGAGAGAAAGAGAGAGAGAGAGAGATGTAGATTGAGAGAATGATATTATTGAGAGGGAAGACGAGGGAAATAGACTGGAGAGAGAGAGAGAGAGAGAGAGAGAGATGTGAATTAGTGTTTACTCCCACTCATAAGTATAGTATTAGTCAACTTATATTATACAGGGTCTCCAGTCCACATTAAAATAAAAACAACTTTGTAAAACCTTATAAACTTTTGATTGAATGATAACAGATTAATATCCACACACACACATTATAGTCAGTCTCTTCGAGTTTCATTTGGTGTGTGGGTATATATCGTTTGGGTATAAGGTACAAGGCACCGTTTTCAACTATCTTCCTATTCTTGAACTAATCTTTACAATCAAACATTTAACAATTTCACTAAGAAACTTCAACAAACTTTCAAGTACTTTTTTTTTCTATTATAATTTTGTTGTTCTCGTACTATAACCTCCAAAGCTTCTTTATTTACACCTTCTCCCTCCTCAGACGCAGCATGACTGAGTACTGAGCCGTCATCAAATTCGTACACACTTTAGACAGTTTGAACCTTCGTGAAATCATAATCTAATAGCTTTCTGGGATTTGCTTCTGAAAAATTTTGCTTTATCTCGCCTTAAGAATTCAATTTCTAGAAGTTTCGAATGAGTATTTATCTGTCCAGGGCTGATTACTGCGTCTCTCTCTCTCTCTCTCTCTCTCTCTCTGAGAAAGTCATGTCACCTCAATATTGAACTGACAGCATCACTGTTTTTCACTGCTGAGTCAACTAGTTTGTAAACAGATGTGAATAAATGGTGATAGAGATGATGATGATGATGATGATGATGGTGATGATGATGATGAAAAACAAGAAGAAAAACAAAATGAAGATCCAAAAGAAAAACAAAAAAAAACAAAAACTGAAAATCAAAACACACATCTAATCCTATATATATAAATATATACTTTAGAATATAAAAATTTCCTCAATGTAAATTTATTCTTTAAAAAAAATAATCCCCCTTTTTTTAGAAACCTTCGAATAATTATTTTTCCTTCAATTATAATCTCTTAATAAACGATGTAAATAAAGTTAAATATATATTTCTTCATAATTAACACTAAATAACGCACCAATACCGTATCCTATCACACTGTAAGGTTATTTTAGAACAAATTGTTAATCTGTTTACGTTTTGTGGAATATATCTCCCTCCCCGCCTGTTTTGGTCTTGTATACAGCGGGTTATTAACGTGTATCATACAAGCTTTGATCTTAGTGATAACAGGTGACCAGAGAAGCAATAAATGTTGTTAAAAATGATCAATAATAAAAGTAGGAAATTCGAGTTTATTGTTTTTATTGTGTGTGTCCTTATACATACATACATACATACATACATACATACATATACTTTATCCCTCTCATGTACTCAGTACCAAGATGACCTGACCTCAAGAATCCATTATTCACCTCATTATAGTTAGGTCAAGGTTAATTAAGACCAACATCCACACAGGTAAGTTAATGAGAGTTAATGAGATCGACTCCTATCTGTTGATTATGGTAAATAAATAATGTCCTAACTAGTTAATGCCCTAATTTGCATCTCTACCTGAAGATGTGAGAAAGTATATAACTGATTCTCTTAATAACGACACAAAGGTGGATTTTAAGAGGTCAATGAACACAAGCTACACCTTAATTAGACAGGTGAGAATATATATCTACCTGTGTTACCTTTATGAATGGTTAATGGGGTTAATAACGAATAGAAAAAAAACATAAAAGGAATCGTTGTCATTATTCCTAGTTAATGGTAAAATAAACGTACAATTCTTGGAGATAATATTGACAAAGAGAATGAAACTATCTCTCAAGTGGTTATAAAAGAGAGATAAGATTCTAGTCAGTATCTCGCTTTCTTTAAATGAATAATGTCTCTCATAAGCAAGACATGAATCAGACGTAACTACCCTGTGATGACATTAGCAAGCGATAATTAACTCCGGGTAGCCAAGTCTTTTTCTTAAATATTTATATCAATCAAGTACTGTTTTAGTACTTGAACGACAGAAGACTTCATTTTAAGGTATAATTAGGCTCTTATTATGTCTAACTTATTTCTATAAACTTACAAATTATTATATACAGTACATAATTCTTTTATTTTTACTATTTAATTTAACTCCTCATTTAACTCTATCCTAATCAACAATAATTAACTCATATATTCTTATTAATTATCAAGCAATCATCATTTTAAAATTATATTGTTAATTAAAACTGAAACATAAACACAAATTAAGGACATACAAACATACGCTTCTCTTAGTGTAAACATAACAAGTTCCCATGTTGAAGAATTACATCGACATCAGAGACCATGTTAAAAAGCCTAAAATATTTTAAATACGATCATTAATTCCTATAATTAGTTAGAGTAATAATTAGCTTTATATGTGGAGAATAAAAGTATATTGTAGAGTGTTCCTTGGTCATTACTTTACCAATAGGTGTTGGGTGTATGTGAGTGGAGAGCGGGCAGGCAGAGTAAGTGAAACGTGGCAGCCTGGGACCGTAGAGTTTTATAGCATGGGTCCCGGGTTGGTTGGTGATGGGTGATGCATCTCTCTCTCTCTCTCTCTCTCTCTCTCTCTCTCTCTCTCTCTCTCTCTCTCCTTGTACGTGTGTTTGTGTGTGTGTGTGTGTATGTGACGTCCAAGGACAGTCTTAGTACCTAATTATGTATCCAGTTAAAGACTTGAGGAATAAGACCACGGGATTACTACCACTACTACCACCACCACCACCTTCCCTCTCCCAAAGACTACCACCACCTCACCAAATACTACCACTACCACCTCCTTCTCTCAACCATCCCTCGGCTAATCCCTAAGTCATTTCCTACATTACCCAGTTACCACGAGTAAATTTGGTTATGTTTTAGTTTAAAGTATTAAGTAAGATCTTCTATCATTTGCTTTTTTTACGGTTTAAGATGATTACGAGGAAGATTGTGATGGATAGTGTAGTTGGTGATTTGGGGTTAACTGGGGATGTTGATGTGTTGTGGGATTTGGGGGGATTTATGGGGGTTTTATGGGGTTTTGTGGGATTTATGGGATTTAGGTGCTGGATTTGGTTCGAATTGTGAAGGGATTTTCTTTCTTCGTTTTGAGTTTTATTTTGTCTTCATTATGTGAGGACTTTCCCAATGGATTTTTTTATTTATTTTTTTTTTACTTGCTTCATTAACAATGTTTCCTTCGATAGATTTTCCAAATTTCTTCACGAGCTAAGAATTTCTCACTGGATTTTAAATTTCATCATACCATACGTGTCTAGATTCACATTCCCAAATAATTTCTTAAGTCTCAACAATTTCATTCAGTTTTAACAATAGAAAAAAAATACCTCATTACTCTAATATCATTCATATGTAAGAAAATCTTCCACTTGTATATAATTTCTTCTTGTTTATTTCAGGTTTACGTAAAAGATTTGTCCTCAGTACAAATATTTCGCTCTATCTTGTTTAAGCTTACACAAACATACTGTATCTTAACTCAATAAAGCTTTCCTACTTTGTTGTTTGTCCTGGAGGAGGGAAAGAATATCCAGCCAGCTTAGAATTATTGTCGATCCACAACACAGGGATCTAGTTAAGCTGACATAAAGGGAGTAGAGAGAGAGAGAGAGAGAGAGAGGGAGAGAGAAAAATTGTATGGGCAAAAATAAATATTCACGCCTCTCTCTCTCTCTCTCTCTCTCTCTCTCTCTCTCTCTCTCTCTCTCTCTCTCTCTCTCTCTCTCTCTCTCTCTCCCTCTCTCTCTCTCACCTGGCTATACCTTGTGTCTGGTAGTAATTTACAACTCTGTCTTACTACAAACAATTAGTACTCAAAATCGTCACAAACAGTACTCAAGACCACAAAAAGTACTCAAGTCGCCCCAAACAGTACTCAAATTACCACAAACAGTACTCACATCACCACAAGCACAAACACCTACAGTCCCTTGTGCTTCCTCCTGCATTAACATAAAAAAGTTCAGATTTCTTTAATGATGACAATAAATTACCAAAGTTTATTTCCTTGGTTCTTCTGCCTCAATGTACAGCCTTTGTTTGTTGAAGTTTAACTGAGTTGTGGGGAGGGAGGGGAGTGTGGTGTGGTAGAGTTTACTGTGGGGAGTTTACTGTGGTGAATATTGCTTTAACCAACCATTACAAACCACAGCTGTAAACCATTTCAAACTACAACTGTAAACCATTTCAATCCACAGCTGTAAATCATTTCAAACCACAGCTATAAACCATTACAAACCACAGCTGTAAACCCCCAAAATACTGGTTTACACCTAAACAAAACCACACACACACATTTACACTTTTTTACAACTCAAACACTTTACAACAACAGCGGCTTGACCTGAATCCCGTAGAAGATAAATTACTCTTTTAAAACAACGGATACAAAAAGCATTCTGGATACTAACATTCAACCGGACACGATTACTCTAGTGTGACAAATGTTTATATTGTCACAGAGAGCTATCGTACTCAAGTGGATGTATTTAGACAGACAAACACTTAATTCAGATACTAATAAGAGCACTACATTCATACAATCATACTTATACAGTCAAATACAAGTTGTAGTATGAGTATTGAATCCAAACAAACATGTATACAGTCAAACACCAAACAGTATCCAGGTCAATAATTCCCCCAAAAAACACATTTATAATAGGGTAGGGGAAGTTATATAAACACCTTCACGTTTATATAACCTGGAGTTAATGATTAGTGTAGTGGGTAAGAAATCCAAGATGGCCGACAGAGATGCTTTCGCTTTAAAATTCTTCCCGTTGTCATATATATTGTTAATAAATAATTTGAATACCATTTTAATTTTGTTTTATTAAATTTTATAATAATTCTATGTTTTTTAATATATTTTATTGATATATGAACCTAAAATGGCCTCCGTTTAGATGTTATTGACAATATTTTATCATAGTGAAAAATAACCGAATGTATTATTTAAAATTTATGAAATTAAGAATTACAAAATAAATTTGTGTGATTTTTGTCCAATTGTGATAATGAAAAATAATATCTAAAAATAAAATATATTGAATACAGAAATAAAATTAAAAATATAAAATGAAAAATAGAAACTTACTAAATATTTATATAATAATGATTTACTGAAATACTGTGATAGATATTGGTTATGTTATTAGAGTGTGAGTTGCCTTAAGGTACTTGAGATTAATTGATGTTTTAAAATCAATTGAAGGAAAAGGCCCTTTGCATGATTAATACACACATACACACTATAACATACATACTGTGCACACACAAACATAAAATAACATACACACACAGACACACACACACACACACACACCTTTCCCATATGTTACCTTATCCTCCCTCCCCACTATGTCACACAATACTCTCTACCTATCCACCCACACCCTACCCTCCCCCCACCCTCCTACCCTCACCCTACCCTCCCCCGACCCCACCCTACTCCCCCCTATCCACCCCGTAACTACATGTGACCTACGCCAGTCTAGCTACAGTCATTCAAGGATGCAGTGTTCTTTAAACCTATTACCGCCATTAAAGTCAACAGAGACACTTAAGAGAAGAAAAATGTGAAGAACTAGGCACCTTAGAGTGACCTGAAACCTCCTTAAATAGCCTCTATGTCAAGATGAATTAAGGGTGAGTTTAGTGATAGTTCCATCCTTCTACGATATCGAGTACAAAATGGTCTTAGACAAAGGACAATGACCTCTATGTCAGAGGGAAATTAAAGGCGAATTTAGTGTTATTTTGATCTTTTGAGTGTAGGTTTAAAATGGCCTTAACCGAGGTAAGAGAAGTAATCCTAAATAACCTCTCTATCAAGATGAATTAAAGATCAAAATAGGGTAAAATTTTCTCGGACCAAGACTCAGGTATGCAGTAGTGACGTAAGCAATACTCAAGAACCAAAGGTCAAATGAACCTTATGTCAGGAGTGAATAGAGGCGCGTCCCTTTTAGTACCTGGTGTTGTAGTCACCTGAATGACTGACTCGATGAAGATGGAGTGCTGTTCACAGAAAGTTGGAGGGAAAGACGGATAAACAGGACACAATGATAAATAGGAGGCAGTAGAGGTGTGATAACGAGACAAGGGAGAATAATGATGGTAGGAAACAATAGAGAAATAGTCTATTGGATCTATTCTTCACTCTTCTTCACCATCATCAGTTTATTCCGCGTGATAAAACTGATTCAGACACAACAACCAATCAGAGAAGCTAATTCAAACACATCAACCAATTAAAGAAGCTAGAACTTATGACGTCACAATGAAGGCGGAATAACCATTCAGAGAAGCTAGAAATAATGATGTCACACTGAGGGCACAGTAACCAATCAGAGAAGCTAGCTAGAACTTATGACAACACAATGAGGGTCCAATAACCAATTAGAGAAGCTAGAAATAATGATGTCACAATGAGGGTAC
>NW_024738377.1:0-4257 GCF_018991925.1 Homarus americanus
TTTTAACCCTTTGAGGAGGATGTTTTTATCCCTTTGAGGAGGATGTTTTTAACCCTTTGAGGAGGATGTTTTTATCCCTGTGAGGAGGATGTTTTTAACCCTTTGAGGAGGATGTTTTTAACCCTTTGAGGAGGATGTTTTTATCCCTTTGAGGAGGATGTTTTTAACCCTTTGAGGAGGATGTTTTTATCCCTTTGAGGAGGATGTTTTTAACCCTTTGAGGAGGATGTTTTTATCCCTTTGAGGAGGATGTTTTTAACCCTTTGAGGAGGATGTTTTTAACCCTTTGAGGAGGATGTTTTAAACTCTTTGAGGAGGATGTTTTTAACCCTTTGAGGATGATGTTTTTAACCCTTTGAGGAGGATGTTTTTATCCCTTTGAGGAGGATGTTTTTAAGCCTTTGAGGAGGATGTTTTTAACCCTTTGAGGAGGATGTTTTTAACCCTTTGAGGAGGATGTTTTTAACCCTTAGAGGAGGATGTTTTTAACCCTTTGAGGAGGATGTTTTTAACCCTTTGAGGAGGATGTTTTTATCCCTTTGAGGAGGATGTTTTTAACCCTTTGAGGAGGATGTTTTTAACCCTTTGAGGAGGATGTTTTTAACCCTTTGAGGAGGATTTTTTTAACCCTTTGAGGAGGATGTTTTAATCGAGGTAAAATTATGTTGTTATTTTTTTTGAGGGGGGGGGGTTAAGTGTTTATAAGATGGCGTCAATCTCGCTTAATTTACACATACATCAATTTACGGTCAATTAATCAGGTCAAAAGACATAATTTCATCTTAAATAAACGTCAAGATTTTGTAATTCTTGCCCAAGAACTCTTAACCAATCATCGGAGATATGCAAACTTTCTCGGCCAATCAGGTGTACTGATGTTGTATTCACCGACCAGTCAGTGTATAGACGCTGCTTTTATCAGTCAATCAGAACAGAGTTAATAAATTTGTCGGCCAATCACAACAGCCGGGCCAGTGTCACAACACAGCCCAGCCCAGCCTCCACGTTTTTAGGATATCAGATAAACTTTCCTGTGAGGCCGCCGTCCGTAAGGCTGGTGGCCACTTGGTCGTGAAGGTGAAGCTGTGGGCCACTTGGTCGTGAGGTGAAGCTGTGGGCCACTTGGTCGTGAAGGTGACGCTGTGAGCCACTTGGTCGTGAAGGTGAAGCTGTGGGCCACTTTAGCGTGAAGGTGAGGCTGGTGGCCACTTGGTCGTGAAGGTGAGGCTGTGGGCCACTTGGTCGTGAAGGTGAGGCTGTGGGCCACTTGGTCGTGAGGTTGAAGCTGCTAGTTGTGGTGGTGGTACAAGAGAAGGAGAGAGAGGTGAGTGGCTGGTTAGTAGTGGTGGTAGCGGTGGCAGCGGTGGTGGTGGTGGTAGCGGTGGTGGTGGTAGTGGTGATAGCGGTGGTAGCGGTGGTGGTGGTGGTAGCGGTGGTAGTGGTGGAGGGGGGAGGGGGTCGGCGTAGTACTGCCTACACCTTACAATGGGACACCTCTTTTTCCTCTCTCTAAACCCTCGGCCGCCAGCGTTTACCAAATTGCCGTGGGCTTTCCGTTTCGTTTCGCCGGCCACCATTCTTCACGCTGAGCCCCGCGGTCTGTGAAGGTCTTGGCGCAGAGGGGCTAATTTGTATACCTTTTTGGAGATATAACAGTGGTCTTAGGGAGATAATGAATGATTAACAATTTACTGTGATTTAGAATTTGGTGGAATTGTGATTTAGGAATTAGCGCTGATGAGATAGAGGGGGACTATGGAGAGAGGGAGGGAGAGAGGGAGGGAGAGAGGGAGGGAGGGATGGGGAGAGGGAGGGATGGGGGAGAGAGGGAGAGGGAGGAGGGAGGGATGGGGGGGATGGGGAGGGGGAGAGGGAGGGATGGGGGGATGGGGAGAGGAGGAGAGAGGAGGGAGGGAGGGAGGGATGGAGGAGGGAGGGATGGGGGAGGAGGAGGGAGGGATGGAGGGAGGGAGGAGAGGAGGAGGGAGGAGGGAGGATGGGGAGGGAGGGAGGGAGGGAGGGAGGGAGAGGAGGGAGGGAGGGATGGAGACTGAAAAAGAATCATCCAGGCTTTCTAGGTCTATGGGTCAAATCGTTGTCATGACAGATTACCTCCTCCATTCTCTCCTACCCACACCCACCTTCCCCTACTTCCCTCCTACTTTCCACTCCTCTCCCACACACACACACACACACCTCCACTCCTTCCCTGCCATCATACAAACCTCCTTCCTCCTCTTCTTCCCACTCCTTTCCCACCATTATGCCTCTCCCTCTTCCCTCTTCCCTCCCTCTCTCTACATCTCCCTATCTGAAAGGAAAACAAATGACGAAGAACTAAGATCAGGAAAAACTCAAAGAAAAATACTTTAAATCTATAGAACAAGAAAGAAATGAGATACTTTGGTCATATACTTAGGGATGAGAGAATAATAACATAAATATTAATGAGCAAAGTTGAGGGTAAAAGGGCCAGGGGAAGACAGAGACTGAGGATGGATGACTGAAATTAAAAACTGTGTCACCAGAGAGATACAAAACCTTGAAGGATTGATAAAAACAGCCCGAAAACTTTTAGAATGGAGGACTGTGGTGTCGCGATCCCACTACCCTTTATACTTGGGGAGTGAATCCTACCCCAGTTATTAACAAATAAAGGAAAAAATAGGGAACACGGCAATAATTATCCTCACCAAAAACCTACTCAACTAAATGTACTTGAAAAAGTAAGAACAGTTGAAATAAGTGAATCACAAAAGGGAAGATAATTAATTAATTCAATTTATGTTCTAAAGGGAGTAATGACTAGCAAACATGAATTTAAGGGAATAAGTAAGTGTATAATAAAATAAAAGTGATGCCGGAAGGGCGAAAATATGCTGTAAGGAGTTAGACCAAACAGATATTACTTAACATTACTATATTACACAAGACATACGAAATATATATATACAACAATCACTACAAAATGATTATCCCTACCAAACAGGAGAAACCTTACCACCAGGATCCCTTCCTAGGCCTAACTAAACGTGTCACTAATACCTGATACCCCTAGGGCATTGCAGAAGACTAGATAAAGCACTAGACAAGGGTCAAGGCTAGAGAACGAATGGACACGTCTAACCTATGCCACGGTTTTTCGCTACTGCGGAAGCGTGCCCACGCGGGGAGGAGAGCGTCTCATATCACGTGATTCAGGACATTTGCTGGATATTTTATATAATTAATTAATATTACTCTTGAGTTGACTTAACAGAGTAAGACAATGATGCATATAAATTATATACATAAATATACAATTAACCTAAGTAACTAAGAACAATAATAATATAATAAGTACAATTAACAATTTATTAATAGCTTGTATGAAATGTAGGCGTGAACATATGCCTCACGCTATGCGAGTTCCCGAGCGCTCAGGCACGTGACAGTCCTCCACCACCACCTGCTGCTCCTACAGGATCACCTCCAACACAGATCTCCACCACCACCTGCTGCTGCACCTACAGGATCACCTCCCCCATAGTCCACCACCACCACCACCTGCTGCCACTGCACCTACAGGATCACCTCCCCCACAGTCCACCACCTCCACCACCATCTGCTACCACTGCCACATACAGATCCTCCCAACGATTACCACCACCTGCCCTCCTGAACCTACTGGATCACCTTCCCCACCATTCCACAATCACCACCTGCTGCCACTGCACTTACAGGATCACCTCCCCCATAGTTCACCACCACCACCTGCTGCCACTGAACCCACTGAATCACCTTCCCCACCATTCCACAATCCCCACCTGCTGCCACTGCACCTACAGGATCACCTCCCCATAGTCCACAACCACCACCTGCTGCCACTGCTGGGATCACCTCCTGGTCTACACCACCACCTGCTGCAGGATCTGTCCTCCATAGTCCTACACCTGCTGCCTGCCTGGGATCACCTCCCACAGTCCTCCTACCACCTGCTGCTGCACGCCGCGATCCACCTCCCCCATAGTCCACCACCACCTGCTGTTGCTTGCAGTGCACCTGGGATCCTCCCCCACAGTCACCAACACCACCTGCTGCCACTGCACCTACAGGATCACCTTTCCCTTAGTCCACCACCACCACCTGCCTGCACCTGGGATCACCTCCCACACAGTCCTGCTGCTGCTGCACCTACAGGATCAACTCCCCCACAGTCCACCACCACCACCACCTGCTGCACCTACAGGATCAACTTCCCCACAGTCCATCACCACC
>NW_024738378.1:0-15554 GCF_018991925.1 Homarus americanus
TCCCCTGATCCTAGTATAACAAAGCCTCCTGGACGAGTATAATAAAGTCCCCTGATCGAGTATAACAAAGTCCCCTGATCGAGTATAACAAAGTCACCATGTCCAGTTTGACAAAGTCCCCTGATCGAGTATAACATATCCCCTGATCGAGTATAACAACGTATCCTGGCCCAGTATAACAAAGTCCCCAGATCGAGCATAACAAATTCCCCTGATTTATTATAACAAAGTACCCTGGTCGAGGTCGAGTATAACAAAGGGCTCTGATCGAGTAAGACAAAGTCCTCTGATCGAATAAAACAAAGTCCCCTGATCCTAGTATAACAAAGCCCGCTGGACAAGTATAACAAAGTTCCCTGAACCGAGTATAACAAAGTCCCATGATCGAGTATAACATATCCACTGATCGAGTATAACAAAGTCCCCTTCTCGAGTAAGGCAAAGTCCCCTGATCGAGTATAACAAAGCCTCCTGATCGAATATAACAAAGTCCCATGGTCGAGTATAACAAAGTCTCCTGGTCAATTATTACAAAGTCCCCTGATCGAGTATAACATATTCCCTTCTCGAGTATAACAACGTCTCCTGGCCCAGTATAACAAAGTCCCCAGATCGAGCATAACAAAGTCCCCTAATCGATTATAACAAAGTCCCCTGGTCGAGTATAAGAAAGGGCCCTGATCGAGTAAGACAAAGTCCCCTAATCGAGTACAACAAAGTCCCCTGATACTAGTATAACAAAGCCCCCTGGACGAGTATATTAAAGTCCCCTAATCGTGTATAACATATCCACCTGATCGAGTATAACAAAGTCTCCTGGCCCAGTATAACAAAGTCCCCAGATCGAGCATGGCAAAGTCCCCTGATCGATTATAACAAAGTCCCCTGACCGAGTATAACAAAGGTCTCTGGGCGAGAATAACAAAGTCCCCTCATCGAGTATAACAAAGTCCCCTCATCGAGTATAACAAAGTCCCCTCATCGAGTATAACAAAGTCCCTGGCCGCGTATAACAAAGGCCCCTCATCGAGTATAACAAAGCCCCCTGCTCGAGTATAAGAAAGTCCCCTGATCGAGTATATCAAAGTCCCCTGGTCGAGTATAAGAAAGCCCCCTCATCGAGTATAACAAAGGCCCCTAATCGAGTATAACAAAGTCCTCTGGTTGAGTATATCAAAATCCCCTGAACCGAGTATAACAAAGTCCCCTGATCGAGTATAACATATCCCCTGATCGAGTATAACAAAGTCCCTGGTGGAGTATAACAAAGGCCCCTGGTCGAGTACCACAAAGTTTTATAATCGAGTATAACAAAGGCCCCTCATCGAGTATAACAAAGTCCATAGGTCAAGTATAAAAAAGTCCCCTGGTTGAGTATAACAAAGTCCCCTGATCGTGTATAACAAAGTCCCCTGGTCGACTATAGCAAAGTCCCCTGATCGAGTATACCAAAGCCTCCTCATCGAGTATAACAAAGTCCCCTGATCGAGTATAACAAAGCCCCCTGCTCGAGTATAAGAAAGTCCCCTGATCGAGTATATCAACGTCCCCTGGTCGAGTATAACAAAGCCCCTTCATCGAGTATAACAAAGGCCCCTAATCGAGTATAACAAAGTCCCCTGATTGAGTATAACAATGTCCCCTGATCGAGTATAACAAAGTCATCTGGTTGAGTATATCAAAGTCCCCTGAACCGAGTATAACAAAGTCCCCTGATCGAGTATAACATATCTCCTGATCGAGTATAACAAAGTCCCTGGTGGAGTATAACAAAGTCCCCTGGTCGAGTACCACAAAGTTTTCTAATCGAGTATAACAAAGGCCCCTCATCGAGTATAACAAAGTCCATTGGTCAAGTATAAAAAAGTCCCCTGGTCGAGTTTAACAAAGTTCTCTGATCGATTATAATAAAGTCCCCTGGTCGAGTATAACAAAGTCCCCAGGTCGAGTAAGACAAAGTACCCTAATCGAGTATAACAAAGCCCCCTGGACGAGTATAACAAATTCCCCTCATCGAGTATAACAAATTCCCCTCATCGAGTATAACAAAGTCCATTGGTCAAGTATAAAAAAGTTCCCTGGTCGAGTATAGCAAAGTCCCCTGTTCCTGTCGAAGAAAGTCCCCTTGTCGAGTATAACAAATTCCCCTTATCGAATATAACAAAGTCCCTTGATCGAGTATAACAAAGTCCCCTGGTCGAGTATAACAAAGTTTTCTAATCGAGTATAACAAAGGCCCATGGTCGAGTATAACAAAGTCCCCTGATCGATTATAACAAAGTCCGCTAATCAAGTATAACAAAGTCCCCTGATCGAGTATAACAAAGTCCTCTGGTCGACTATAACAAAGTCCCCTGATCGAGTATAACAAAGTCCCCTGGTCGAGTATAGCAAAGTCCATTGGTCAAATATAGGAAAGTCAACTGATCGAGTATGACAAAGTCCCCTGATTAATTATAAAAAAGTTCCCTGGTCGAGTATAACAATGTTCCCTGATCGAGTATAACAAAGACCCCTAGTCAAGTTTAACAAAGCCCCCTCATCGACTATAACAAAGGCCCCTAATCGAGTATAACAAAGTCCTCTGGTTGAGTATAACAAGGTCCCCTGATCGAGTATAACATATCCCCTGATCGAGTATAACAAAGTCCTCTGGTTGAGTATAAAAAAGTCCCCTAATTGAATATAACAAAGTCCCCTTCTCGAGTATAACTAAGTCCCTAGATCGAGTATAACAAAGGCCCCTCATCGAGTATAACAAAGTCCCCTGGTCGCGTATAACAAAGGCCCCTCATCGAGTATAACAAAGTCCATTGGTCAAGTATAAAAAAGTCCCCTGGTCGAGTATAACAAAGTCCCCTGATCGAGTATAACAAAGTCCCCTGGTCGAGTGTAGCAAAGTCCCCTGACCGAGTATAACAAAGGTCTCTGGGCGAGTATAACAAAGTCACCTGATCGAGTATAACAAAGTCCCCTCATCGAGTATAACAAAGGTCCCTGATCGAGTATAACAAAGGCCCCTCATCGAGTATAATAAGTCCATTGGTCAAGTATAAAAAAGTCCCCTGGTCGAGTATAACAAAGTCCCCTGTTCCTGTCGAACAAAGTCCCCTTATGGAGTATAACAAATTCCCCTTATCGAATATAACAAAGTCCCTTGATCGAGTATAACAAAGTCCCCTGGTCGAGTATAACAAAGTCCTCTGATCGAGTATAACAAAGTCCCCTGATCGAGTATAACAAAGCCCCCTGGACGAGTATAACAAATTCCCCTCATCGAGTATAACAAAGTTCATTGGTCATGTATAAAAAAGTCCCCTGGTCGAGTATAACAAAGTCCCCTGATCCTGTCGAACAAAGTCCTCTTATCGAGTATAACAAATTCCCCTTATCGAATATAACAAAGTCCCTTGATCGAGTATAACAAAGTCCCCTCGTCGAGAATAACAAAGTTTTCTAATTGAGTATAAGAAAGGCCCCTGGTAAAGAATAACAAAGTTTTCTAATTGAGTATAACAAAGGCCCCTGGTAGAGTATAACAAAGTCCGCTGATCGAGTATATCAAAGTCCCCTGATCGAGTATAACAAAGTCCGCTAATCAAGTATAACAAAGTCCCCTGATCGAGTATAACAAAGTCCTCTGGTCGACTATAACAAAGTCCCATGATCGAGTATAACAAAGTCCCCTGGTCGAGTACAACAAAGTCCCCTCATCGTTTATAACAAAAGCCCCTCATCGAGTATAGCAAAGTCCATTGGTCAAATATAGGAAAGTCAACTGATCGAGTATGACAAAGTCCCCTGATTAATTATGAAAAATTTCCCTGGTCGAGTATAACAATGTTCCCTGATCGAGTTTAACAAAGACCCCTGGTCAAGTTTAACAAAGCACCCCTCATCGAGTATAACAAAGGCCCCTAATCGAGTATAACAAAGACCTCTGGTTGAGTATAACAAAGTCCCCTGATCGAGTATAACATATCCCCTGATCCAGTATAACAAAGTCCTCTGGTTGAGTATAAAAAAGTCCCCTAATTGAATATAACAAAGTCCCCTCATCGAGTATAACAAAGGTCCCTGATCGAGTATAACAAAGGCCCCTCATCGAGTAAAACAAAGTCCATTGGTCAAGTATAAAAAAGTCCCCTCATCGAGTATAACAAAGCCTCCTGATCGAGTATAACAAAGTCTCCTCATCGAGTATAACAAAGTCCCCTCATCGAGTATAACAAAGTCCCCTGGTCGCGTATAACAAAGGCCCCTCATCGAGTATAACAAAGTCCATTGGTCAAGTATAAAAAAGTCCCCTGGTTGAGTATAACAAAGTCCCCTGATCGTATATAACAAAGTCCCCTGGTCGAGTATAGCAAAGTCCCCTGATCGAGTATAACAAAGCCGTCTCATCGAGTATAACAAAGTCCCCTGATCGAGTATAACAAAGCCCCCTGCTCGTGTATAAGAAAGTCCCCTGATCGAGTATATCAAAGTCCCCTGGTCGAGTATAACAAAGTCCCCTGGTCAAGTATAACAAAGTCCCCTGATCGAGTATACATATCCCCTGCTCGAGTATAACAACGTCTCCTGGCCCAGTATAACAAAGTCCCCAGATCGAGCATAACAAAGTCCCCTGATCGATTATAACAAAGTCCCCTGGTCGAGTATAACAAAGGGCCCTGATCGAGAAAGACAAAGTCCCCTAATCGAGTATAACAAAGTCCCCTGATCCTAGTATAACAAAGCCCCCTGGACGAGTATAACAAAGTCCCCTCATCGAGTATAACATATCCACCTGATCGAGTATAACAAAGTCTCCTGGCCCAGTATAACAAAGTCCCCTGATCCTGATCGATTATAACAAAGTCCCCTGACCGAGTATAACAAAGTCCCCTGGTCGAGTATAACAAAGTCCCCTGATCGTGTATAACTATGTCCCCTGGTCGAGTATAGCAAAGTCCCCTGATCGAGTATAACAAAGCCTCCTGATCGAGTATAACAAAGTCCCCTAATCGAGTATAACAATGCCCTCTGCTCGAGTCTAAGAAAGTCCCCTTATCGAGTATAACAAAGTCCCCTGGTCGAATATAACAAAGTCCCCTGATTGAGTATAACAAAGTCCCCTGATCGAGTATAACAAAGTCCTCTGGGTGTGTATAACAATGTCCCCTGATCGAGTATAACACATCCCCTGATCGAGTAAAACAAAGTCCTCTGGTCGAGTATAAAAAAGTCCCCTGATTGAGTATAACAAAGTCCCCTTCTCCAGTATAACAAAGTCCCTAGATCGAGTATAATAAAGGCCCCTCATCGAGTATAACAAAGTCCATTGGTCAAGTATAAAAAAGTCCCCTGGTCGAGTATAACAAATTCCCCTGATCGAGTATAACAAAGTCCCCTATTAATTATAAAAAAGTTCCCTGGTCGAGTATAACAATGTTCCCTGATCGAGTATAACAAAGTCCCCTGGTCGATTATAACAAAGGGCCCTCATCGAGTAAGACAAAGTCCCCTAATCGAGTATAACAAAGTCCCCTGATTCCTAGTATAACAAAGCCCCCTGGACGAGTATAACAAAGTCCCCTGATCGAGTATAACAATGTCCCCTGATCGAGTATAACAAAGTCCCCTGGTCCAGTATAACCAAGTCCCCTGATCGAATATAACATATCCACCTGATCGAGTATAACAAAGTCCTATGGTCGAGTATAACAAAGTCCCCTGATCGTGTATAACTATGTCCCCTGGTCGAGTATAGCAAAGTCCCCTGATCGAGTATAACAAAGCCTGCTGATCGAGTATAACAAAGTCCCCTGATCGAGTATAACAAAGCCCTCTGCTCGAGTATAAGAAAGTCCCCAGATCGAGTATAACAAAGTCCCCTGGTCGAGTATAACAAAGTCCCCTGATTGAGTATAACAAAGTCCCCTGATCGAGTATAACAAAGTCCTCTGGGTGTGTATAACAATGTCCCCTGATCGAGTATAACACATCCCCTGATCGAGTAGAACAAAGTCCTCTGGTCGAGTATAAAAATGTCCCCTAATTGAGTATAACAAAGTCCCCTTCTCCAGTATAACAAAGTCCCTAGATCGAGTATAATAAAGGCCCCTCATCGAGTATAACAAAGTCCAGTGGTCAAGTATAAAAAAGTCCCATGGTCGAGTATAACAAAGTCCCCTATTAATTATAAAAAAGTTCCCTGGTCGAGTATAACAATGTTCCCTGATCGAGTATAACAAAGTCCCCTGGTCGAGTATAACAAAGCCCCCTCATCGAGTATAACAAATGCCCCTAATCGACTATAACAAAGTCCCCTTATTGAGTATAACAAAGTCCCCTGATCGAGTATAACAAAGTCCTCTGGTTGAGTATAACAAAGTCCCCTGATCGAGTATAACATATCCCCTGATCGAGTATAGCAAAGTCCTCTGGTTGAGTATAACAAAGTCCCCTGATCGAGTATAACATATCCCCTGATCGAGTAAAACAAAGTCCCCTGGTCGAGTATAACAAAGGGCCCTCATCGAGTAAGACAAAGTCCCCTAATCGAGTATAACAAAGTCCCCTGATCCTAGTATAACAAAGCCCCCTGGACGAGTATAACAAAGTCCCCTGATCGAGTATAACAAAGTCCCCTGATCGAGTATAACAAAGTCCCCTGGTCCAGTATAACAAAGTCCCCTGATCGAGAATAACATATCCACCTGATCGAGTATAACAAAGTCTCCTGGCCCAGTATAACAAAGTCCCCAGATCGAGCATAACAAAGTCCCCTGATCGATTATAACAAAGTCCCCTGATCGAGTATAACAAAGGCCTCTGGGCGAGTATAACAAAGTCCCCTGGTCGAGAATAACAAAGTCCCCTGATCCTAGTATAAGAAAGCCTCCTGGACGAGTATAACAAAGTCCCTTGATCGAGTATAACAAAGTCCCCTGATCGAGTATAGCAAAGTCCCCTGGTCCAGTGTAACAAAGTCCCCTGATCGAGTATAACATATCCCCTGATCGAGTAAAACATCGTATCCTGGCCCAGTATAAAAAAGTCCCCAGATGGAACATAACAAAGTCCCCTGATTTATTATAACAAAGTCCCCTGGTCGAGTATAACAAAGGGCCCTGATTGAGTAAGACAAAGTCCCCTGATCGAGTAAAACAAAGTCCCCTGATCCTAGTATAACAAAGCCCACTGGACAAGTATAACAAAGTCCCCTGAACCGAGTATAACAAAGTCCCCTGATCGAGTATAGCAAAGTCCCCTTCTCGAGTATAACAAAGTCCCAAGATCGAGTATAGCAAAGGCCCCTCATCGAGTATAACAAAGTCCATTGGTCAAGTATAAAAATGTCCCCTGGTCGAGTATAACAAAGTCCCCTGATCGAGAATAACAAAGCCCCCTGGTCGAGCATAGCAAAGACCCCTGATCGAGTATAACAAAGCCTCCCGATCGAGTATAACAAAGTCCCCTGGTCGAGTATAAGAAAGTCCCCTGGTCAATTATTACAAAGTCCCCTGATCGAGTATAACATATTCCCTGCTCGAGTATAACAACGTCTCCTGGCCCAGTATAAAAAAGTCCCCAGATCGAGCATAACAAAGTCCCCTGATCGATTATAACAAAGTCCCCAGGTCGAGTATAACAAAGGGCCCTCATCGAGTAAGACAAAGTCCCCTAATCGAGTACAACAAAGTCCCCTGATCCTAGTATAACAAAGCCCCCTGGACGAGTATAACAAAGTCCCCTAATCGAGTATAACATATCCACATGATCGAGTATAACAAAGTCTCCTGGCCCAGTATAACAAAGTCCCCAGATCGAGCATAGCAAAGTCCCCTGATCGATTATAACAAAGTCCCCTGACCGAGTATAACAAAGGTCTCTGGGCGAGTATAACAAAGTCCCCTGATCGAGTATAACAAAGTCCCCTCATCGAGTATAACAAAGGTCCCTGATCGAGTATAACAAAGGCCCCTCATCGAGTATAACAAAGTCCATTGGTCAAGTATAAAAAAGTCCCCTGGTCGAGTATAACAAAGTCCCCTGATCGAGTATAACAAAGTCCCCTGGTCGAGTATATCAAAGTCCCCTGATCGAGTATAACAAAGCCTCCTGATCGAGTATAATAAAGTCCCGTAGTCGAGTATAACAAAGTCCCCTGATCGTGTAAAACAATGTCCCCTGGTCGAGTATAGCAAAGTCTCCTGATCGAGTATAAAAAAGCCTCCTGATCGAGTATAACAAAGTCCGCTGATCGAGTATAACAAAGCCCCCCTGCTCGAGTATAAGAAAGTCCCCTGTTCGAGTATAACAAAGTCCTCTGGTCGAGTATAACAAAGTCCCCTGATTGAGTATAACAAAGTCCCCTGATCGAGTATAACAAAGTCCTTTGGGTGAGTATAACAATGTCCCCTGATCGAGTATAACACATCCCCTGATCGCGTAAAACAAAGTCCTCTGGTCGAGTATAAAAAAGTCCCCTGATCGAGTATAACAAAGGCCCCTCATCGAGTATAACAAAGTCCATTGGTCAAGTATAAAAAAGTCCCCTGGTCGAGCATAACAAATTCCCCTGATCGAGTATAGCAAAGTCCCCTGATTAATTATAAAAAAGTTCCCTGGTCGAGTATAACAATGTTCCCTGATCGAGTATAACAACGTCCCCTGGTCGAGTATAACAAAGCCTCCTGATCGAGTATAACAAAGTCCCCTGGTCGAGTTTAACAAAGTCCCCTGGTCCAGTATAATAAAGTCCCCTTCTCGAGTATAACAAAGTCCCTATCTCGAGAATAACAAAGCCTCCTCATCGAGTATAACAAAGTCCCCAGATCAAGCATAACATATCCCCTGATGGAGTAAAACAACGTCTCCTGGCCCAGTATAACAAAGTCCCCAGATCGAGCATAGCAAAGTCCCCTGATCGATTATAACAATGTCCCCTGGTCGAGTATAACAAAGGGCCCTCATCGAGTAAGACAAAGTCTCCTGATCGATTATAACAAAGTCCCCTGATAGAGTATAACAAAGGCCTCTAAGCGAGTATAACAAAGTTCGCTGGTCGAGAATAACAAAGTCCCCTGATCCTAGTATAACAAACCCCCTGGACGAGTATAACAAAGTCCCCTGATCGAGTATAACAAAGTCCCCTGGTCCAGTATAACAAAGTCCCCTGATCGAGTATAACATATCCCCTGATCGAGTATAACAACGTATCCTGGCCCAGTATAACAAAGTCCCCAGATTGAGCATAACAAAGTCCGATGGTCAAGTATAACAAAAGGGCTCTGATCGAGTAAGACAAAGTCCCCTGATCGAGTAAAACAAAGTCTCCTGATCCTAGTATAACAAAGCCCACTGGACAAGTATATCAAAGTCCCCTGAACCGAGTATAAAAAAGTCCCCTGATCGAGTGTAACATATCCCCTGATCGAGTATAACAAAGTCCTCTGATCGAGTATAACAAAGTCCCCTGATCGAGTATAACAAAGTCCCCTGATCAAGTATAACAAAGTCCCCTGATCGAGTAAAACATATCCCCTGATCGAGTATAACAATGTCCTCTGGTCGAGTATACCAAAGTCCCCTCATCGAGTATAACAAAGTCCCCTGGTCCAGTATAACAAAGTCCCCAGATCGAGTATAACAATGGCCCCTCATCGAGTATATCAAATTCCCCTTATCGAGTATAACAAAGTCCGGTGATCGAGTATAACAAAGGCCCCTGATCGAGTATAACAAAAGTCCCCTGATCGAGAATAAAAAAGTCCCATGGTCCAGTATAACAAACTCCGCTGATCGAGTATAAAAAAGTCCCCTGGCCCAGTATAACAAAGTCCCCATATCGAGCATAACAAAGTCCCCTGATCGATTATAACAAAGTCCCCTGGTCGAGTATAGCAAAAGGAACTGATCGAGTAAGAAAAAGTCCCTTGATCGAGTATAACAAAGTCCCCTGACCGGGTATGACAAAGCCCCCTGGACGAGTATAACAAAGTCCCCTGACCGAGTATAACAAAGTCCCTGATCGAGTATAACAAAGTCCCCTGGTCCAGTATAACAAAGTCCCCTGATCGAGTATAACAAAAGTCCCTGATCGAGTATAACAAAGTCCCCTGATCGAGTATAAAAAAGTCCCATGGTCCAGTATAACAACGTCCGCTGATCGAGTATAAAAAAGTCCCCTGGCCCAGTATAACAAAGACCCCTGATCGAGTATAACATATTCCCTGATCGAGTATAACAAAGTCTCCTGACCTAGTATAACAAAGTTCCCAGATCGAGCATAACAAAGTCCCCTGATCGATTATAACATAGTCCCTGACCGAGTATAACAAAGGCCTCTGGTCGAGTATAATAAAGTTCCCTGGTCGAGAATAACAAAGTCCCCTGATCCTAGTATAGCAAAGCCCCCTGGACGAGTATAACAAAATCCCCTGACCCAGTATAACAAAGTCCCCAGATCGAGCATAACAAAGTCCCCTGATCGATTATAACATACTCCCTGACCAATATAACAAAGACCTCTGGTCGAGTATAACAAAGACCTCTGGTCGAGTATAACAAAGTCCCCTTATCGAGTATAAAAAAGTTCCCAGATCGAGCATAACAAAGTCCTCTGATCGATTACAACAAAGTCCCCTGGTCGAATATAACAAAGGGCCCTGATCGAGTAAGACAAAGTCCCTTGATCGAGTATAACAAAGTCCATTGGTCAAGTATAAAAAAGTCCCGTGGTCGAGTATAACATATCCCCTGATCAAGTATAACAAAGTCCCCTGATCGAGTATAATAAAGTCCCGTGGTCGAGTATAACATATCCCCTGATCAAGTATAACAAAGTCCCTGGTGGAGTATAACAAAGTCACCTGGTCGAGTACCACAAAGTTTTCTAATCGAGTATAACAAAGGCCCCTCATCGAGTATAACAAAGTCCATTGGTCAAGTTAAAAAAAGTCCCCTGGTCGAGTATAACAAACTCCCCTGATCGAGTATAATAAAGTCCCCTGGTCGAGTATAGCAAAGTCCCCTGATCGAGAATAACAAAGCCTCCAGATCGAGTATATCAAAGTCCCCTGATTGAGTATAACAAAGGCCCGTGATCGAGTCTGAAAAAGGCCCCTAATCGAGTATAACAAAGTCCCCTGATCTAGAATAACAAAAGGCCCCTGATCGAGTATAACAAAGGCCCCTCATCGAGTATAACAAAGTTCCCTGATCGAGTATAACAAATTCCCTGATCCTAGTATAACAAAGCCCACTAGACGAGTATAACAAAGTCCCCTGATCGAGTATAACAAAGCCCCCTTGCTCGAGTATAACAAAGTCCCCTGATTGAGTATAACAAAGGCCCGTGATCGAGTATAACATATCCCCTGATCGAGTATAACAAAGTCCCTGGTGGAGTATAACAAAGTCCCCTGATCGAGTATAATAAAGTCCCCTGATCGAGTATAACATATCCCCTGATCGAGTATAAAAAAGTCCCCTGATTGAGTATAACAAAGGCCCGTGATCGAGTCTGAAAAAGGCCCCTAATCGAGTATAACAAAGTCCCCTGATCTAGTATAACGAAAGGCCCCTCATCGAGTATAACAAAGGCCCCTCATCGAGTATAACAAAGTCCCCTGATTGAGTATAACAAAGCCGCCTAATCGAGTATAACAAAGTTCCCAAAGTCCCCTGTTCGAGTCTAACAAAGTCCCCTCATCGAGAATAACAAATTCCCCTTATCGAGTATAACAAAGACCCCTTATCGAGTATAACCAAGTCCGGTGATCGAGTATAACAAAGGCCCCTGTTCCAGTATAACAAAGTCCCCTGATCGAGTATAAAAAAGTCCCCTTTGATCGAGTATAACAAAGTCCCCTGATCGAGTAAAACAAAGCCCCCTGGACGAGTATAACAAAGTCACCTGATCGAGCATAACAAAGTCCCTTATCGAGTATAACAAAGTCACCTGGTCCAGTATAACAAAGTCCCCTGATCGAGTATAACATATGCCCTGATCGAGTATAACAAAGTCTCCTGGCCCAGTATAACAAAGTCCCCTGATCTATTATAACATAGTCCCTGACCGAGTATAACAAAAGCCTCTGTCGAGTATAACAAAGTCCCCTGGTCGAGAATAACAAAGTCCCCTGATCCTAGTATAAAAAGCCCCCTGGATGAGTATAACAAAGTCCCCTGATCGAGTATAACAAAGCCCCCTGATCCAGTATTTCAAAGTCCCCTGGCCCAGTATAACAAAGTCCCCTGATCGAGTATAACATACCCCCTGATTGAGTAAAACAACGTCTCCTGGCCCAGTATAACAAAGTCCCCAGATCGAGCATAACAAAGTCCCCTGATCGATTACAACAAAGTCCCCTGGTCGAATATAAAAAAGGGCCCTGATCGAGTAAGACAAAGTCCCCTGCTCGAGTATAACAAAGTCCCCTGATCGAGTATAACATATCCCCTGATCCAGTATAACAAAGTCCCTGGTGGAGTATAACAAAGTCCCCTGGTCGAGTATAACAAAGTTTTCTAATCGAGTATAATAAAGGCCCCTCGATGAGGGGACTTTGTTATACTCAATCAGGAGGCTTTGTTATACTCGATCAGGGGACTTTGTTATACTCGATGTGGGGACTATGTTATAGTCGACCAGGGGACTTTTTTATACTTGACCAATGGATTTTGTTATACTCGATGTGGGGCCTTTGTTATACTCGATCTAGGGACTTTGTTATATTCGAGAAGGGGACTGTGTTATACTCCATTAGGGGACTTTTTTATACTCGACCAGAGGACTTTGTTTTACTCGATCAGGGGATATGTTATACTCGATCAGGGGACTTTGTTATATTCAACCAGAGGTCTTTGTTATACTCGATTAGGGGCCTTTGTTATACTCGATGAGGGGGCTTTGGTATACTTGACCAGGGGTCTTTGTTATACTCGATCAGAGAACATTGTTATACTCGACCAGGGAACTTTTTTACAATTAATCAGGGGACTTTGTCATACTCGATTAGTGGACTTTCCTATATTTGACCAATGAACTTTGCTATGCTCGATGAGGGGCTCTTGTTATACACGATGAGGGGACTTTGCTGTACTCGACCAGGGGACTTTGTTATACTCGATCAGGGGACTTTGTTATAGTCGACCAGAGGACTTTGTTATACTCGATCAGGGGACTTTGTTATAGTCGACCAGAGGACTGTGTTATACTCGATCAGGGAACTTTGTTATACTCGATCAGAGGACTTTGTTATACTCGACCAGGGGCCTTTGTTATACTCGATTAGAAAACTTTGTTATACTCGACCAGGGGACTTTGTTATACTCGATCAAGGGACTTTGTTATATTCGAATAGGGGAATTTGTTATACTCGATAAGGGGACTTTGTTTGACAGGAACAGGGGACTTTGATATACTTGACCAGGGGACTTGTTATACTTGACCAATGGACTTTGTTATACTCGATCAGGGGAATTTTTATACTCGTCTAGGGGGCTTTGTTATACTCGATCAGGGTGCTTTGTCTTACTCGATTAGAGCCCTTTGCTATACTCGACCAGGGGACTTTATTATACTCGATCAGGGCACTTTGTTATACTCGACCAGGGGACTTTTTTATACTTGACCACTGGACATTGTTATACTCGATGAGGGTGCTTTGTTATATTCGACCAGGGTACTTTGATATACTCGATCAGGGGACTTTCTTATACTCGAGCAGGGGGCTTTGTTATACTCGATCAGGGGACTTTGTTATACTCGATGAGGAGGCTTTGTTATACTCGATCAGGGGACTTTGCTATACTCGACCAGGGAACTTTGTTATACACGATCAGGGGACTTTGTTATACTCAACCAGGGGACTTTTTTATACTTGACCAATGGACTTTGTTATACTCGATGAGGGGCCTATGTTATACGCGACCAGGGACTTTGTTATACTCGATGAGGGGACTTTGTTATACTCGATAAGGGGACTTTGTTATACTCGATCAGGAGGCTTTGTTATACTCCATGAGGGGACATTGCTATACTGGATGAGGAGACTTTGTTATACTCGATGAGGGGCCTTTGTTTTACGCGACCAGGGAGTTTGTTATACTCGATCAAGGGACTTTGTTATATTCGATAAGCGGAATTTGTTATACTCGATAAGGGGACTTTGTTCAACAGGAACAGGGGACTTTGTTTTACTCGACCAGGGGACTTTTTTATTCTTGACCAATGGACTTTGTTATATTCGATGAGGGGAAGTTGTTATACTCGTCCAAGGGGCTTTGTTATACTCGATCAGGGAACTTTGTCTTACTCGATCAGAGCCCTTTGCTATACTCGACCAGGGGACTTTGTTATAATCGATCAGGGGACTTTGTTATGCTCGAAATGGGGACTTTGTTTTACTGGGCCAGGGGACATTTTTATACTCGATAAGCGGACTTTGTTATACTGGACCATGGGACTTTTTTATACTCGATCAGAGGACTTTTGTTATACTCGATCAAGGGACTTTCTTATACTCGATCACCGGACTTTGTTATACTCGATAAGGGGACTTTGTTATACTCGATAAGGGGAATTTGTTATACTCAATGAGGGGCCTTTGTTATACAAGATCTGGGGACTTTGTTATACTCGAGAAGGGGACTTTGTTATACTCAACAAGAGGTCTTTGTTATACTCGATTTGGGGCCTTTGTTATACTCGATGAGGGGGCTTTGTTATACTTGACCAGGGGTCATTGTAATACTCGATCAGGGAACATTGTTATACTCGACCAGGGAACTTTTTTATAATTAATCAGGGGACTTTGTCATACTCGATCAGTGGACTTTCCTATATTTGACCAATGGACTTTGCTATACTCGATGAGGGGGTTTTGATATAAACGATGAGGGGACTTTGTTGTACTCTACCAGGGGACTTTGTTATACTCGATCAGGGGACTTTGTTATAGTCGACCAGAGGACTTTGTTATACTCGATCAGGGGACTTTGTTATACTTGATTAGGGGACTTTGTTATCGAGTATAACAAATTCCCCTTATCGAGTATAACAAAGGCCCGTGATCGAGTCTAAAAAAGGCCCCTAATCGAGTATAACAAAGTCCCCTGATCTAGTATATCAAAGGCCTTTGATCGAGTATAACAAAGGCCCCTCAACGAGTATAACAAAGTCCACTGGTCCAGTATAACAAAGTCCCATGATCGAGTATAACATATCCGCTGCTCGAGTATAAAAACGTCTCCCGGCCCAGTATAACAAAGTCCCCAGATCGAATATAACAAAGTCCCCTGATCGAGTATAACAAAATCCCCTGATCGAGTATAACAAAGTCCACTGGTCCAGTATAACAAAGTCCCTTGATCGAGTATAACATATCACCTGATCGAGTATAATAACGTCTCTTGGCCCAGTATAACAAAGTCCACTGGTCGAGTATAACAAAGGGCCCTGATCGAGTAGGACAAAGTCCCCTAATCGAGTATAACAAAGTCCCCTGATCCTAGTATAACAAAACCCCCTGGTCGAGTATAACAAAGTCCCCTGATCGAGT
>NW_024738379.1:0-33914 GCF_018991925.1 Homarus americanus
AAGTAATTACTGTAATCTTTTTTGTCAACCTTTGAGAAGTAATTCAATCTTTGTTGCCAAGCTTTGAAAAGTAATTAAACCTTTGTTGCTAAGCTTTGAGAAGTATTTACCATTTTTTGTCAAGCTTTAAGAAAGTAATTTTTTGCAAAGCTTCAATAAGTATTTAAATAATCTTTGGATTCTTCTTTGTTTAATGAACTGTTAATCTTTTCTTAAAAATAGATGGTTCTCTTGTAATTTTATGCATTGTTTAAAAAATATGTTTCTTTGGAGGAACAGTTAAAAGGTATTGTAACTGACATTCAATGTTTCATTAATGAATTATGGGTTAGATTAGGTTGTAGGATTGCAAAAACTGTAGCTGCTTTTCCTGGAACTGTTAGGGATCCAAAACCATTGTGAATTCATTTTGGTAATCATTATTTTATGTAAAACTGTAAAGGTAATAGATATTTCCTTTGAACTTTATTTACAGTACTTTGTTAACAATTCCCGAAAGAAATAGCTAGACAAAAATTTTAAAGCAGAGCCTATTTCTACTATCTACAATATACTGATTTATATCTACTTAAACATTAAGTTCAGCAAACCAAAAAGTCCCTTATCTATTTTTTATCAAGGTGTGTGAAGTAAAGTATGTTTAATTTTTTAATCTGTTAAGGTTAATAATATGTTTAGCTAAAACTTGTAATAGCTAGCTACTTCTCTTTTGTCAAACATAGTAAAATAATTGTTTCTTTTGCCTTTGAACTTCCGTTATTGGCTTTCTGTGTTTCTTTTATTTATTATTTTATTATTTCTGTATGGTCATGGATGCATTTTTTTCAGAACTTTATATTTTTTTCGGTGTGAATTTACTTTGCCAGCGATTAGCATTTAGTGGGATCTGTACCTAGGGTAGTGATGAACAAACATTCCTGCGATGACTATTGCTCGTATATGGTTCACTCAAAATTACAGTACAGTATAAGTATGTGTATATAGTTATGAAAGATTTATAAGTTTAATTTTGAAGTTAATTATTTCTTTTACGTTATTTTTGTGTTTTAGATTCGGCAGTTATTATTATTTTTAGATATCCACTGACGAGAAGTTAGTCATCGGACGAATATATGTGAATCCAAGCCAAGTGTCGTAATAAGTTATCTGTGGGGGAAATTTTGTTGTACTCGAAAAATTTTTATATAGGCCTATGGTGTGTGTACCATGATTAAGCCTATAACACCGTGGTGGAATATGACTCACCGTTGTTGTGGGTTACCATGACGCCAGCGGCTGTACTGTACGTTTCCGTCAAGCCTAGTGAGCTTTTATTTTATTTTCATTTTGCTTTTAACTTATGTTATTGACGTCCATTTTCCTTTAATTATCGTTTTATTTATGTAAACGTTTGTTATTTTCAGTATGTTCTTTAATTTTCCTGCGAATTCCTGTTAGAAATTAGGTGCGTAAAGTGTGCAGTGTTTATGTACAAATGTTCTTACGCTGAATATTCCTTGTAAAGGGTTGACTTAAAGTTCTCTACTAAAATTAAGATATAAAAATTACATTGAAATTAACACTGAGACTGTCGTAATTAGCTACGTTAACTCAACACTATTATGGGGATAAAACTATGGTAAAGAATCTCGAAGTATTCTGTGTGATAATTTGGTCTCCTAAGGGATGCTAATTATATGTATCTAGATACGATAGATTTCTCGGTGTAATTTTGATGTTTTTATCCTTTTGTGTAATTTAGAATTTTTGTTTCAAAAGTTTAGTCTTTTTTTCACATTTTCAGTCGCCAGGAATTATTTATCGAAAGGACATTTGTGCTTTGCACCCAGCGTCTCACTAGGCTACTGGCGGAAATTTTGTCTTCTGGATACCATGATTTTAACCAAGGAATTTGGGATTATAGCGCCAGAATCTTTGTTTTAACCTGTGACATAGTGCCGGAGGATTATTTGACTTTCTGCTGTGTTGGGTACCATGGTATTGGGTACCAGGTTGAGTGATTGCAGAGCTGAAAAATACCATCAGTAGAGGTTACCGTGATCAGACGTAGAGTAGCGTACCGATTTGTGGGGGTCCTGATGGATTTAGTTACTGTGTGTTGGAATTGGTACTATAATTGGGGGTACCCTATTTAATTTAAAGGTTACCTTCATAAAGGAGTACCATTATATAGTGCTATGCTGTGGCGTAGCGGGATTTCACCAACCACAATTCGGGAGTGATACAATTTAGCGTGGCGTGGCATTGCGTAGCTTAGTATAAGAATGGAGGGATTTTTAACTGACTGTTTATAAGTCATTTCGTCGGATCCTTTTTTCTCTCAGTAATTTACACCAACACACCGAACACCTTCGTCAAAAAAGTTAACTTACAATGTCATTATTGTTATATACTGAGTGAGCTGGGAGAAGGGACCCAGGGAGTCACATTAGCACAGGGACATTTTTGTACGGGTAAAACAGAAGAATATCTCTGTTTGTCTTGGTCTTCTTGTGTGTGTGTGTGTGTATGTGTGTGTAACTTTTGTGTGGTTCATTGACTTGTCTTTCATCTTCTGTGTTTGACATGTTGTTGTTTTTCTTCATTGTCTGACAACTTGTTTTTTTCAATTGAATTTGTAAATATTATTATTATTTTTTTCAATTTGGAAGTGACGTGAGGATGTACACGCACACACACACACACACACACACGCACACACACACACACACACACACACACACACACACACACACACACACACACACCAAAAATAAGTACACACTATGCTGGCGACCCAGCCCAAGTAATGATTGTACACAACTCAGAGAGAAAGAACTGTTGCCATTACAATTAAGCGGCCATTATCATTTACGTAGATGAGGGTCACAGAGCCGCGGAAGGAATTAGCATTAGAGTCCAGGGTCTAACCGCTAGCAAGTTTGTAATGCAAATTAAAGTGTCAGAGCCATTCAGAATTGGTGCATTCCCAGCCATTAATGCTTCGTGCATTCCTCTCGTGAGACAGTTTTTATTTAAAGTATGAAAGGAGGTTTCTATACACATGAACGATGTCTATTGTTTGTATTGACCCTTGTCACAACAGCGAATCTTAAAGCGATCACGATAGGGATTTTATTCTGTGGCACAAGAAACTTTCTTAATTCGCAAACCTTCGCTACCCTGAATTTATTTTACTTCTTAATAACCAAAAGGTATACATTTGACAACTGACTGTTCTTTTGCGAAAAGAAATTGAAAAACAAAGTCCATAATCAGGCAGTTCTCTGTGTGTATGACCAACATCAAGGTGACACCTGTCCTAGACAGAGGTTAAAATAGGCCCAGCAACCTGTGTGGTAAATATAAATAGTGGATCTAGCTGGAGAAAAAATTTTCAATACCGCGACATGCATGGTCTGGTACCCATCTGTCCACTCACCATTAATATTCCACAGGTGAAGGTTCCCATAAACAAATAATGTGAGGTTGCGTGTCTCGGCCTCCTCACTCACCTGTACAGAAGAACCGCCAAGCTTCTCATGATTCATCCTTACCTTCGTCCTGGTATTTAGTTCAGTGCCTTTAACCATTTCACGGTATACTTACTGTTGGCTCAGCAAAGATTTTCTCCGTATTGTTAAACACTGCTGAAGAGTTATTTGATTATGATGTAAGTGTGAACGCATCAATGATAATTCTGTTCAGATTAATATCCACAAAGATTAAACGAAGGGTAAATATCATATCAATTTGATTTATATTTCTTTGTAAAGAAAACGATAACTGTTATGTAACGACACACACACACACACACACACACACACACGAACATAGTGAAGCCACAGTAAAACTATTTTCTAAGTGTTTTTGTGCTGAAGATACTAAAGTATATAAATTATTTCCACCATGATGGCAGTTTAGCAGATGGTGATGACCCACTACGTCATCCTCAGTGGCAAGATAAAAATATAATGATGCCACACAACTGGCCAAACTTGTGTGCTCACCCGCGCATAAACTAGAGAGTTGAGGCGCTAATGAGAGCTATTTTTTGGGTCATGAGTTTCTCAAGTGAGGGAGACGAGGGCGAGGCCAACGTTATTGAAAAATGTGGCGTCATCCTTCACCTTATGTCCTTACACACTTCTAACTTTATAATATACATATAATATATGAAAATATAATACAAACACACACATATATTATATATATATATATATATATATATATATATATATATATATATATATATATATATATATATATATATATATATATATATATATATATATGAAGAGAGAGAGACAGAGAGAGAGCTGTAAAATTTCCCTCTCTGGACAGATGTGACTATAATAACCGTTCAGGTGACATTTGAACGCTGTGGCATGACCAAGGGTTGACAGCTTCATATCTTCTTTCCTTCTCTTCCATAGAAGCGAAGGACAAGAGGAGGAGGATAAAGTAATTCGGGGGAGGAGGACAAGGTTGTCACATCTATTATGTACCTGTATGTAGGGGAAGAATGGATCACTCGGTCGGTCATGTACTGTACGGTACACCAGCTGCTATGTTTTACTGTGATGTTGTGTTTTATTGAGTGACTCATCATATGTGTCCTGGGCCGTCCTCAGATGCCTCCTGTATTAGAAGGTTCTGACATTTGTTGGTATATTAGGTTCCCAGTCTACTGTCCATAGACTATTGTTATGGGATGAATCTGGGCGTCTGGTGGGATTTCTGCTTATTATTGGTGCAGTTGAATTTTACATTGTATTTCCTTTATCAAAATTATGATACGAGAAAGTTGAGGCTTTAATTAGTGGATGTTAGTGAAGTAAATTAGTATGGATATAATTAAGGAGTTAAAAAGTAGAACAATATATTTGTATTTGCAAACGTAAGTACTGGATGGATCAAGATTTTCTGAAGCTTGTGCTCTATGTTGTTTTCTAACTTTTGGTACAAGAAGTATCTTAACACACAAAACTTAAGATCAAGGCAGCGGCAAATTTTCACTAAGATAATACTGTACCTTCACGGTGTCTTATCTCGTAATCCAATTTAAGTGAAGAAAAAGAAGATAAAGAAAAAATCACAGAGACCCGAGAACCCGGACCCTGGCCTGGGTTATGTTACCATGGAAACATCTTGGCGTCTACAGCCCTGTGTTTAGGCTTCCATGATGTGTGTGATGATCTATGCGAGGATGAGACTCCCTAAGTGAAGCGTCTCTCTTATCACTGTACTTATTTCTTTTGACCTGAAGGAAAAGGATGAGGTAAATTACTGTGAACACGTAGATCAGGATACACTGTGTCTTGAGGGACGGTACTTTGCTATTTTATATTTCTTTTCTGACATCTGATCGAAGTATTTTGCATAAATATACAAATAAATCACTGTGGGTGCACGTGTTCCATGTACATATGTAATAGTTACAAACAAGATAGAAAACACGAAGAGTTGTTTCATAATAACTATCTATCTATCTAATAAATGATTAAAATCAGTTTTCATTTATATACTGTATAAGACCCCAAAGCAGCCGGGTGTTAATTCTGTTCTTGGAATTTCATCCGGCTGACATAACGGAAATAATTACACTAATTGTAAATAAGAGAGTTGAAAGGTGAAGTACTGTACTGTATAGTTCTACTTACCTGCAGGTAGTGTTGACGTGGGCACTACTGGTACAAAGGGCTGGAGAGAACGTGTTATAAGAGACCCAAGCAGCGTCTGGCGGGTGTGTAAGGGGTCGACCTGCCTACCTCCCGGTTTCTTCCCGTCCCTGCTCATGACTACTAATAACAGGAAAACACGCCTGACACTGACACACGACGTTCACGAAATACACTTCTGGGAATTTATTAAAAAAAAAGAAAAAACATTGATGGTCACTAAAAATATGTAATAGAAGTAAATAGACTCCATACAAATCGACCACATCACTGGGACATCTTTCTGAATATTTTGTTCTAAGAGGGAAAAGGAGAGAGAGGTGGTCACAGAGGAACAAGTATGAAGCAACTTGACAGTTAACATTCGGAAAATTATGAGTAAAGGAGGAACAGTATATAGATGGTAGAGGGTTAGAGAGATGCGTAATGACATTAGTTTATGGATGACTGGTGAAGGAATTGGGGGGAGGGGGTGGGGGGTGGAAACATGACGGCGATGGAAAGAGAGATGGGAAGACAGTGTATATATCCTTACGCGTTGGCTTCCTCTGAGGGATGATTTGTACACTTGTCTCGTGTTGACTCTTAGTATTTCCTGGTGTTTCTGAGTACATCATGTTGTCTCTGAGTACCTCCTGTTGTCTCTGAGTACCTCCTGTTGTCCCCGAGTACCTCCTGTTGTCTCTGAGTACCTCCTGTTGTCCCCGAGTACCTCCTGAGTACCTCCTGTTGTCTCTGAGTACCTCCTGTTGTCCCCGAGTACCTCCTGTTGTCTCTGAGTACCTCCTGTTGTCCCCGAGTACCTCCTGTTGTCCCCGAGTACCTCCTGTTGTCTATAAGTACCTCGATGTCCCTGAGTACCTCCTGTTGTGTCTGTGTATCTCCTGTTGTCCCTGAGTGCTTTCTGTTGTCCCCGAGTACCTCCTGTTGTCTATAAGTACCTCGATGTCCCTGAGTACCTCCTGTTGTTTCTGTGTATCTCCTGTTGTCCCTGAGTGCTTTCTGTTGTCTCTGAGTACCCCCTGTTGTCCCTGAGTACCCCCTGTTTTCTCTGAGTACTTTCCGTCAAGCAGGTGTGCGCTAAATGGTTTATCCCGCTACATAATGTTGTATGTGCCGCGGTAGTCAGACTTTTAGACTTAACCAGGTGTTAGATGGAGCCTGATGTCCACATGTAATTCTAACCTTCCTCTTGGTCTTTCAACACATCTCCTGAAACCGTGATTGATTCCCAGGCCGCTGACCACTGGGAGAAGGAAACACATCGTTCCAAGAGAAGAGCAGACGATTTAATATTTAATCTATTAGTTAAAGTCAATTAATTGTGGCTATGGACGATTGATTAACTTCTGTTATAATTAAAAGATGTTTACCCATGTCATAATTAGTGCTCACTGATGGACAGCTAGATTGAAAATACTGATCTATTTATTTTTTTTTTGTAATATACCATTAAAAAACCCAGTTTTACAATGAATATATCGCCATATTGTATGAGGCATCTCTAAAATCCTTCTCTTGTTCATAACTGATGATAAATTAATTCATTATTTTAAGAGGGAAATTATGTGGCATTTGTAATTCAAATTATATAATATAACAGGTAAGAAATTGCTATCAAGATAATCAAGTTCGTTTTATAAAAGACGGAATATATTTAGCACGTTAAATCATCTGACTATGAGCTTTAATGACAATTATCTTCACTTCCCTCACGTTTTCCTCTATAAGTTTGGTCCACCAAAATTGTGGTTCGCAGAGACTTTAAAGAGCGGAGCCAATTTGAACCTTTCTGTTGAGAGGAGTTACTGTATGATACCGGGGAACTGTGCTAGCAGTCCTGGCCACACATGAACATTTTATTTGCTGTTTTCATAGTGTGTAAATATACCTTCATAGTACTGTGGTTATGACATACAAGGCACGTATAACATATGAGTGGAGCATCTTAGCCTTTGTCTTTATTCAGTACTTCTTTAGAGGCAACTGAATTTACAGAAACTGAGAGAAGAGCTTGTGTATATTCGTTTACAATGGGTGTCCCTCACATTGCATCAGGTTAGATCAATAACGTGCGTGCGAAGTGTGTGTGTGTGTGTAAACGAGACAAAGAAAGATAAGCGTGTGGATGTGTATCTTTTTAAATATTTCTTAAGTCGAATAATATAAAAAGAGGTGAAATACAACACGAACGATAATTAATGGTTAACTGATACACAAATCAAACTCCTTTAATTTTAAAATCGAGTAATAAAACCCTTGACCTGTTTTTAATACGAAGATACCTCTAATGTGTTTTCTCCTTCAAGTATTTTTGAATAATGTGGATTGAATTTACCCGCTATCTGTCATTCTTTAACTTTTTGACGTTATTTCCTCCAAATTTTGAAAATATTGTCTGCTTAATATTATATATAAACAAAGCATAATTATTTATTCCCTTTCGTGGTATTTCTATATAATGTCATAAAAGAAAACTTTCCCACGAGTAAACTAATCCAAGCGCGTTTTTTGCCAACAAAATGTGTCAGATTTGAGTTAATGATTGATTAGGTCTGGCCGTAATTAATATTGAATGTCAGGGTAAATTTGTTCATGTAGAAGTAACGAGTTCTTTTCGCTTCGAGTTGGGTGGCTGTTGTTCCCGGCTGAACGAACACTTGTACACCCAACCAAATTTTGGCCTCTCTATATTTTATGGGTTCTAGACTAAAATCATTTAGAATAATAGTTGAGATTGGGGCTCAGTAGAATTCGGATCCATTACAATTGGATCATTTTAGGTTTGGGATTCAATTCTAAAAGTTAGGTTGCAGACTGAGGACTCATTAGAACTAGGCATTAATCATAATAGTTACCATAGGATAGGCTGGGGCTCCATTTAGACTGGAGCCCATTGGAGCAGTCAACTTTAGATTTATCACGAGCTTAGAGACACCTCCAGCTTGTTGATGAACCATGTCAGCTTTTAGTGGACAGTTGGTGTAGCAGGCTATGTCAACAAGGGTGGTGGAGACTGGTCAATGGTCATGCCCTGTTGTCTACCACAGCCTTGCCCCTATCTATTGTGGTGGTACGATACGATACAGAAGTCATTAGTTAAGAGGTGAAGAAGAAGGAATATTAGGAATTGAAGAAAAAAGTGGGTGAAACTGAAATACAGTTGGAGTAGAAAGAATCTGGGCTCAACCAGATCGCTTCATCTTTCTTATTGGTGTTTTGTCTTTGTTCTGCTCCCTTGGGTCGTCAGACCTTTGTATTAATATTGGTTTATTTATATAATGCTGCTTATTATTATTATTTTGTTATTGTTGGAGTTAGTGAGCCCGCCCAGGTCCTTGTGTAACTGGGAGGGTAGTCACATTTATTTTTTATTTTATTTTTTTTGAGGTGTTAGTTAAGTGTTAGTTGTGTTAGTCTAAAGGTACACTGTATGGAGAGGCCTGCCAGGTTCTTAGTGGAGCTGGTTGGTCACTCTCATCTTTATTCCTCTAGTAATGTTTTATGTAGAAATGTGTATATTGAGGCAGGAGGTGGTTCAATTACTTCTTCCTGGCTGATATAGCTGGGAGGGTAATCACATTATTATTATTAATATTACTAATATATATATATATTTTCTTTCTTTTTTTCTTTTTTTTTATGGAGTTAGTGAGCCCGCCCAGGTCCTTGTGTAGCTGGGAGGGTAGTCACATTTTTTTTTTTTTTTTTTTTTTTTTCTCTTACTAAGATGTTAGTTCAATGTTAAATGTTAAATGTTAAATGTTAAATATTAGTTATGTTAGTCTAAAGGTACATTGTATGGAGAGGCCTACCAGGTTCTTGTGGAGCTGGTAGGTCACTCTCATCTTTTATTCTCTCTATTAATGTTTTATATGTATATTGGGGCAGGAGATGGTTCAATTACTTTCTTCCTGGCTGATTTAAACCAACTGTGTTCTTGGAATCCTTCGTTGTCTATATTATTTATCCAGTTTTGATATGTTTCTGTGTTAAGTTCAGTCACTTTTTCCAAATATTTACAGCTTTGTTGTGTATATCTACATTGATTGCTAAGAGGTTTGCTCTCTTGTGTAGCTGTTCATTATTGATGTGGTCTGTATATTTTATGTTATATATAAATCTGAGGGCTATATTTTGTACTGTTTGTAACCTTTTAATGCTCGTTTTACTAAGGGTGTTCAATGGGATGGGTGGGTAGTCCATAATTGATTTGACAAAGACATACTAAATCTTTCTTTTGTTATTAATGCTAAGGTTCTTAAAAGCGTTTTTATTTTTGATAATCTTATTCTTGCCTGTCGTTCTTTATCTTTTAAGTATGTTATATATCCTCTTTTTGTTAGTTTTTAATCCAAGCATCCACTACCTTCAGTGTCGTATGGGTATAGTTCTGGTCGACTATTACTGGACTTGTTTTAATCTTGGCTATTGGTATTATCTTGAATTTGTTCTTATTTGTCCTGATTTTCCATTTTCTCAAAATCATTTTATGTTTTTATCGCTCTTACAGTGTAGAGTGCCATAAATTGGGTTGATTTTCCTGGGTATGATACTATTTGAGTAATATCATCAGCAAACATTACATATTCGCTAAAGGGGGTAGGTTGAGGTGTGTCTGAGGTATAAATTATATATAGTGTTGGAGAAAGGCATCCTCCTTGAGGTACTCCACTCTCAAGATTAAACATAGTTCCCATAAAGTTTCCAATTTGAATTTGTGCTCTCCTATCATCTAAATAGTTACACAATATTCTTAGCAAGTATTCGTTAAGTCCCAGTTTTAATATTTTATATTTCAAGCCTAAATGCCAAACTTTATCAAAGGCCTTAGAAACATCCCTTAAAATTATATTGATCTGGTTACCCTTGCTTTTTTCTATTGCAATTATTTCCGTTACTATAGCTATTGCAGTTAGGGTATTTCTATTGGGCATAAATCCATGTTGTCTGTTGTTAGTTTTCCCATGTTGTGTTAAAAAGGCTATAAGTCTTGAATTTAATATTTTTTCCAATAGTTTCCCGGTAATTTCTAATAAAGATATTGGCCTGTAGTTTAATATTTCCTTGTGTCCTTACCCTCTTTAGGAATAAATATCATTTTAGCATATTTTAGTTTGTCTGGGAAAGTAACCAGTTATTAAGCATGCGTTATAAATGTTTAATAGTGTATTTAAAATGTTTTTCAGGTAGATTCATGATCTATATTTCATTATATATATATGTAATACCTGTGAGCCCAGGGGCTTTTTCCTTAAATTTCCTCAGACAGTGCATCATTTCTCCTGAACATTATTTGATTATTAGGTAATAAGTTATAGTCTATATATTGCCTTGGGGTGATTCTATGTATTTGTCTTCCCATTTCTTCTTCTATCCTTTCTTCGTGTTCACTATCAAAATCTTCATTTTCCTCATCTGATATTTTTAAAACTTTTACCCATTCCCTTTTGAATGCTGACTCTTGTTCATTTTCCTCGTGCAATTTTGTTCCATTTTGGTCTTTAATGTATGGTGTTTTTTGCTTGTTGTGCCCCATCATCTTGTTTATGGAAGTCCAAAATGTTTTTGTGTCTTTAGTCATGTCAGCCGCCATTATAATATCATTCCATTTTTTATTGTTTGCTTCCTTACATGCGTCTCTTAATTTTATCTGTAGTGCTATCTGTGTCGTATATAGCCATCTGTTACTGCCGTGTCTTTCCATATACCTGTTTATTTCATTGTAATAGGTCTGGATTAATTTCACTTCTTCTGGTAGTCTGTTGTTGGGTAATGTTCTAAAGTGTGAAGTAGGAGTGTGTTTGGTTATAGATGTGTTTTTATTGTTGCTAGTGCAATCTGTGTCCATTTCTAGTCTATATCTTCTGTTGTTTTTTTCCTTGTAGGTTAAATGGGTAGTGATTCGCCAGAGTCGTCTTTAGGCTATCCCAGTCTGTTTTACTCATTTTCAGTCTCTTTTTATTGGTATCTGTATGGGGCTTGTTGGTAGTGTTAGTATAATTGGCAGATGGTCACTGCCTGTAAGAGGTCTGTATTATATGGTAATTGAAAAAGGCTTTGTTGTTAGTAAAAATTTTGTCTGGTGTCGATTGTGTATTGTGATTTCTCCAGGTTGGAAAGTTAGGACCCAGATGATTGATTTTCCCTAAATTTATTAATTGATTAAGGGCGTTTCCCACGACGTTATTATTTGTATTGTCAAAAATCCTATGTCTGGCGTTAAAGTCTCCTAAGATGTACATCGGATGACTATTGTTAGCCAATTTTAATAGGTCTTCTATAGGTAAGTAGGGTCGTCTCGGTGGCAGATAAGTAGTAGCAATAATTACGTCTCCTTGAGTTGTATTTATTTTATTGCTAGAAATTCATCCTGGAAGTCATCAATTAGTTTAAATTTTAAGTTTCTTTTAACCGCTATAGCTACTCCGTCATTTTTCTCGCCCGATTTATTTCTTTGGTTTACATAATAGGTAAAGAGTTTTATGTTGTTGTTTTCTGTCTCACCGTGACTGTTTATTAGTATAATGTCAGGGTCAATTTCTTGATATATATTACTTAGGTTAATTCTCTCAGTCTTCTTCCAGTTTCTTACGTTTGTGTTGTATTATTCTTAAAGTTCTTACTGTTTTGTCTGTGTCCATTATTTCTTATACTTGGATTGTGGCAGTTGGGTAAGAACCTATCATCCTGTTTCCCTTCTGACTCCTTCTCTGACGGGTCTACTATTTTAAAGTCTTTGGCCGTAATCTTTAGTTTGTCCGTAGTAATTAGTGACCAGACATAATCTTCACTTAGGGATTTTCTTGATATGTCCTTGTATATCCCTCCTTCACAGTTTTTACTATTGTCCCTCCTGTTGGTCTCGATGTTGGGATTCCATGTTTTGTTGTAGTGATAACTTTTAATCCAATTTCTTCAACAGATTCAGGTTGTATATTGTGATTAGTTTCCATCTTATCTTCTCTCCTCCTACTCCTTTGTCTTATAGTCTGTCCTTTTGTTATTTCTATCTTCTCTTTGTCACTTCTAGTCATTTGTCTGGGATCTCTATCAGTCGCTTGTGTTCCTTGTGTATCAGTTGTTGCTCCTTGCTCAAACCTTTGTTCGTCTAGATGTAGTCTTTCTCTCAGTTCGCTTGCATATGTTGCCTGAAATAGTTTTTCGGATTGTGGATTCTCTGGAAATATCATCTCTGGTAGGTTATTCAATTTAAACATTTTCATTAATTCCTCATTGTATGATCCGGGTGCAATGATATTGTGCAAATGTGCATGGATCATACTAATCATTACCTTATCATGTATTGGCTCACTCAGGTTTAATATGGTGGATTCTGGTCTATGAGCCTCTTGGACCGCTCTCTTTGCTATTTCGACGTATGTCGTATCCTTCTTGTCTTGTTCCTTTTTCCTTGTTTCTTGTTCCTTGTACTTTATCATGTGTTTTTTATTGGGCATGCCATTGCTAACGTCCTATGTCCTATGTATGCATTCCCGTTTCTCTTACAGTTGAGACAGCCAACATGTGTATTCTTACATTCAGTGTAGGTATGGTCGTCGCCTGCACAATCTGAGCAGTACTTTTTTCTTTTTCCGGACAGTCTCTCGTTGTGTGTTCTTCATATTTGTAGCAGGAGAAACAAGTTTGCAGACTGATGAATGTCTCCTTCTTTATTTGATGTGGTGTGACTGACATGTTGAATATTAGAAAGCCCTGTTGTAAAACTTTCTCAGCCATTGACACTTCTTCAAACATGAGTATAGTCCTTTATCTTAATGGCTTCTTCAATCTTCATCCACCTATTTTGGCGTTCCAGTTCTTCTTTCAGGTCTTCCTCCCGATCTCTTGATCGACTTGACGAACAAAAACTGATCTTTTTGCTTTTTGTTCTGGTGGCATGACAACAATAAGGCCTTCATTGTAAAATATATCTCTTGCTTCTTTTGAAAGGATTTTATCTGAATCAAAGTCATCTTTACAGATTACTTTAAAACCTTCATTGGTGCTGAATATTCTAGTTAGTGGGACTTGCAGGTTGTTGTAAGTGATTTCTGCCACTTTTCCCCTTCCAATAGAGTGTCCCTTATCTCTATGTTTTATTCTAATGCTTGTTGTCATCTTCTTGATTACATCTAATCCTACCTATAACACAGGGCTCCTGCCTGGGAGCAGTGACCCCGCCCCCCCCTCTTGGACGGGCGTCGGGCTCGTAGGGTTCTGCACCCAGGTTACCTGTGACTATAGTTATGTCTAAGAAAGTTGCCACCTACCGGTGACCCCCGGACAAGGGGTGCCCTGCACTATCACTGGTTCCCTTGCCGGATCGACCGTATCGCTAAGTCCGCCTCCCGTTCAAAGAACGGAGTGCATGAGGGGGATGAAAAAAGGAAAGAAGAGGACTTAGAGAGTAGAAACAGCCTACCTACCACGCCACGTTCGGTTAGCCAATCAGAGCACCGCAGTAAACGTGCATGTATCACGCCACCGTGGGGCACCACTGATTGGCCAATCCAGGACGTAGACGCACGGGTAGTAGTCAAAATTTGGGGAGCCCAAATATTTGTTTTCCAGAAGTTGGAATTTTCCGTACAATCTGTGATGGTAATTGCACCGTCACTATGTTGAGTAAGTACAATCACTAGGATTGAGTGTCCTATCACAACGAAGTTGCAGACTGCTCAAACATGCAGCAAAAGAGGCAAGTCTTCGCAGCTCCGTGTCCAGCAGTCTGTGGTGAAGATGGCGGGCTATTATTAATGGCACAGCAGCAGTTAAGAAGAGTCTCTCTCTCTCTCCTCTCTCTGTCTTTTTGTCTGTCTGCTTGCCTGTCTGTCTATCTGTCTGTAATTTTCTCTCTCTGTCTCTCGTTCTCTACTAATGTCTCATTCTTTCTCTCACTCTCTTTGTCTGTCTTTCTTCTGTTTGTTTACCCTAAGTAGAAGTGACAGTGCCCGCGTCTACTTGGATCAACCTCCGCGTAATGGTTGGCAAGCGACCTCCAGGATGATTCCCGTATGTGAAAGAAACCTTAGAGATGAGAGGAACATGAAGTGTACAGATACCGGGACGAGTGCCAAACTGACCGAGCAAGGTAGACAGACCTTAGATCTACCAGACGTCAAGAGAAGAATATGAGAAAGAGACTGGTCGGGCGTCACACTTTACTACACCCAAGAGACACAGCATGGGTGTGGCATCCAAGTGGGCGGGTTTTATTTGTCACAGTGTGTTACGGAAGAGTGACACCCTGAGATCTTGCGACCTATACCCAGTGCCTAATATTGTTATGTAATGCCAGGCGTTTTGTGAGTTCGTTTGTGTTTACAGACACTAACACGCAACTACACATAAAGGTGGAATAACCTCAATTTGATGTTAAATTCTGAAGAATGTTTTATCTTTAAGTTTAGTAAGTTAATAATAGTAAACACTTGTATATATGTCTTTAGGTATATTAACTAATTGGCAATATTCTAAGATTATTATCTTGCAGTATTAATAAATTGATTCGTAGAGTAACATCAGAATTCAGTGGAACAAGACTTATCCAAATAGCTTTACTGCTCTGGCTATTCTCCCATTCCACAAGATATGAATTGGCAGTACTTCAGGCCTGGCCAATTAGACAGCTCCTACTGCTCGTCCATTGTCCCGCTGTATCAACAATGATAGCCAGGCCCAATTGTCGTACAGGTTATAGTGCCGGGTGTCGCTGCCGGACGTGTAACGCACCTACACACTCTCCATTTTGCCATGCAGGTAATTCCCTTGGAAATGAATATTTTAATTTGCATCTTGTGTTTGAATAATATATAACATAGCTCGAATTATCTATTACATGTAACTTAAAAATAAATGTTACATTCCTCCCGAGATGAATTTTGTGTCAAGTTGACAATTCCAATGTCGATATTTATTTTATCTTTTTGTTCTTGATTTTAGGAGCGAAATTTCTGGGTCCTATGTGATAACTGCCCCAAATACTTTCACTCAGTTTTATTTTATACTGATCATTCACTTTTCTAATTACGATAATTCATATCCTTTTTCTTTTATCAACTACACGTTTCTGGTGCAGATTAGCATCATCTTTGACATAACCATTATCTACTTCCTTTACTTTACCACTTGACTGAATGAAGGTGGTGGCGCTGGTTTCCTCTCAGAATCCATGGTAACGCTGTTTAATTCCCTCGGCTGTTGGCCAGTCCATGACAAACTTTAGCTAGTGTAGGTGGTCTCCTCTGGGAGCACCTGACTGGAATCATTGTTGCGTATCTCTTTGATATGCAGATCCCTATCAGGTATAGCTAGCTCCATACAGATGTATCTATTGGACGCAACTGCCCCACACTGCATCACCATAACCTCTGATCATTCCAGAGCAATTGCACGCTAGTCAACAACCTTCACAACTCTCACACAACCAGAAAATACAAAGAAGACCTACTACCAGAGTTACAACCCTCTTCAAGGTGCAGATATTTTTTCTTTTTTTTGCAAGGAGAGAGCCTGCGTCGAGTGAAAGCAAAATGTTCCCAGCGTTAGTTGGCTAATGAATTTGCACAGTGAGTTATAGCAGAGGCGACCCCAGGGCTAAGATTGTCGTCCAAGTCAAACACACCTTAAACCAACATTCCATTTACACCTTTTTTACCCCTCTCTCCCCACCACCCTCCTCTCCTCCCTTGATGCCTGCCGGTGGAAATAGGGAAGGGTGAGGAAGGCTGGGGACAAGAGGGGGGAGGGGGAAGAGGGAAAAGGAGAGAGAAAAAGGAAGGCAACTGGGAAACGATGGGAGGATGTGAAGGACAGAAGAAGGAGAAAACGAGAGTTGGAGTTAGTTACAGGATGGAGAGAAGAGAAAAGGAAGCCTAGAGGAGAGGAGTGAAGAGGGTAGGAAGTGGATGCAATAAATATTAAGGGAGGAAGAGGGATGAGGAGGAGGAAGAGAGGTGTAGAAGCAGGGACACGGCAAATCTGGAGGGAAGGTAATGTTGACGGTAGCCTTTGAACTCGTGTTAAGCTTCTTGTATCTTCAGGCACTAAAAACGTATCTTCATATGTTCCTGTGTTATTCTCCCTACCCTCCTGCTGTAAAGACAAATGTAAACACGCAGCAACACGAGTCTCTCTTTTCAGCTACGGCATTAATTTTGCTGGATAAAATGGTGAAGAGATTTTAGTTATGAAATATTCTCAGTGTAGTATTGTTGGCTGAAGCAATCGATGTGTCAGCTTGAGTTAACCAGCTAGATTATTAGGGTAACAAAAGGATAGATAAAGGATGGTTTTTAAATATGTGTGTGTGTGTGTGTGTGTGTGTGTGTGTGTGTGTGTGTGTGTGTAAAATAGAGATCTCAAAAATCGACCGACGCTTTTTTCCATTTAGAGATATCATTTTTCTTAGGTCACGTAATCATATATGTCAGTCAAACTATATAACTATATCATGATTTGTTCGATTTGGATCTGATTGGACGATTACTACAATTATCCGATGGCATTTTTGCGACTCGGAAGTAGGTCGTAATTCATGGACGCTGATTGGCCTTTTGCTGTGTATGTCACTTCGTCGCTGGTTACACGTAACTGTGAGCTTAATGTTGTATAGTTTCTGTATATAGTAGTTAGTAGAGAGAGACGGTACTTCAGAAACATCTCTGATGAACTAGTAATCGAATCGGAACTTCGTGAATGATATACAAACTGTTTTCACTTTTTATCCATCTCTCTTCAGTCAATTATGATTTTGAGGAACTGTCATCAGTCGGTGTGTGTGTGTGTGTGTGTGTGTGTGTGTGTGTGTGTGTGCATCGACTTGCAATTTGATAAGTACCATCGTTACTCCCACATGTCAAGAACACTATTTTCTGCTATATCAATTTATTTGAATTTCTGTCTTTACTAACTATACTGAGCGCCATCTTCTTTATATACCCTATGGATGGGCAAGAGATAAGTAATTTTCTCCTGGAAATTTGGTCCCTCTATACAAGATTTCCCTTTACCTTTACTCCTCAGTTTTCTCGGATTTCACTTACCATTTTCCTAATTTTTTTCTTGCCACCCCCTGCGTAAGTGGCTTGAATCACCCATGGTGACTCTTCAGAGCCCTTACTGGTTCAGTTTTCTTTCGCTTCAGGCTTCAGTGCTTCACCCTTCAACCCCAGCATTCCCCGCTTTGGTGAACGCACTTTCACTCTGTGCTAGCCACTGATGGCTTTGATGCTCTTCCTAAATATTCGTCCTCAGATCTATTATTTTGGGATGTTATGGCCTGATTTTTTGACTTTCAAGAATCTCCATTTTCAATCACCATTACTTGTCAATATTCACATTTTCTTGTTCCGGTGTATTGTTTTTTATGTTGTTATTTTGTTGAGTCCCGCCCGACATATAACTTTTCTACTTTTGTCTTTCAGTATTTCTTCTTTCTACTTGTTGCCTACTCTTTGTTTTATCTTTCAGTGTTCCACGATTTCAACCTAAAACCGCCATATAACTTCCAGTACTTCAATCTTTCCAGCAACCCTCCCAACAACACAATGTCTTATCTGCCTGCATCCTTTTCGACGCCTTCTCTAGTTTCCAGATTCCTTACGACTGTTTTAGCTTCTGTCTTCGCTTCTTTCTTCATGGCTTCCGAACTACAAGAAGATTTGTTAATGATAAAATAGTTTGCGTCTCCTTCTGTCGTTGATATCGTGTGTTTTCAAACTCACCGTCGACACAACCACTCATCATTTAATACGCAGCTGCTACTCCTCTGGAAAGAATAAAATCCGCCACCCGTTTGTATGTATATAAAGTAGTTACAAGGTTTTTTTAACGCCTTTGAACAAACCTCAAGTGTCGCAAGAACTATATTTGTTAGGTATTTATAAATTATTCTGTAAAGGAAAGTATTAGAAGTTTTTACAAGCAATATTATTTATAATTTACGTCTTGTCAGGTTCCATGAACAATTCGTCAATTGTCACATCGAGCATCTAACTCGGTTGCGATAAGTCTACTAAATTAAATCGTGTCGCCAATTTTTCTTTCAGTTTTAATGCAATAAAGAGTAAGTGTAATAATATTATTATAATTTGATGCTCAAATTACAAATACAAGCATGACCCTTGAATCACTGTGAGGCAGAGATGGACCTATCACATTTTATCAAGCGTTCGAACGTCAATTATCAGTTTAATTATGAATCACTGTTACTTCATATGTATTTTATAATTTTTCCTAAGCATTTACTTTATTAACGTTATAATCTCTTCAAGCATCTCTTTGTATAAACCAGTTGGATGAAAATATAAAAATATCACTAATGCTTCGGTTTGTATTGATGTTAATATCGTTCCAGAACAGACACACAAAGTAACTTTAATTTCATACATATAATGAAAGCCTAGTCACAGATCCTGCTGACCTAAGGTTCATTTTACGCTACTACACTACGCCTGGTCTTATGTTAAAGGAATGACTCTTCACATGCATAATAACAGGGAAAGTCTCAAGCAATGCCAGTTCCAATAATTAAGAAAAGACAATAACGAATATAAGTTTCAATGTGAATTATTGTATTATGAACCTAAAGATAATTGGTGATTATATACATAAAGACTTTAATTAAAGGCCTTGAAAGCAACGGTGCTTCCGCCATGGTCGTGTATATCAATTTCAACAATCGACCACTTTATCAACTCATCAGGCCCATGACGAAGCATCATCAGGAAACCGGACCATTCCCACGGCAGTTTTGGCTCGACACTTTGTAATATCCACTAACGGAGAGCGCTGCTGCCTCCTTGCTAGTCTGCCAGTTGGCTGGCTGAGGGGCTCTTAAGTGATTACTGACTGCCTCCCCATTTGCTTGCTCTGTCTTCTTGATCCTGTTAATTGCTGCCGCGGTGGACGTGATCCTGCTGGTCGGCGGCTGTACTGCTAGTTCCTGCTAACTGACTGTTGCGTCTGGCAAAACAATAATTAGTTATGAGCAACGTGCAAACTCATCCTCTAATGGGTTATACTGGCACTACTTTATATTATTATAACTTACTGTATAAATCAGATTATATCATTCTGACTAGACTAAATATAGCCTCTTAGGTAGGGTATATATTAAAAAGCGTGGCTGAGTGGATGCAGTGTTTTTTTCCTGTCTTAGGTCACTTGTTTGAGTCCGATATCCCTAGACCACCCAGCTGTGATAACTTATTGATTTGTTTATACACAAAGTTGTGGATTAGAGATACAAGCTGCAACTTAGCCCTACTCCATCGAATACACAGAATCTTCTTTTAAAAACGAAATTTAATGAAGATTTTCTCCTCTGACCTATCTCTTATGTGTCGTTTTCATGGTAAATAAAATCGGATTATACACCAACGATTTATCTCATATGTTTTCTTCACAAAATATAATGAAAGTTGTATTTAATCCTCGAGGCCATGGAGGTGTCACGTGGCAGTGTGAGTGTTCATGATCTAGTGAGGTCATTTCCTGTTTAGCCTCTTCCATTTAGTCGCAAAGTTGAAAGTTCAATATAAGTGATATTTAAAGAGGAGACCAAGAGTGGGAATGTTTTAATTGTGGTTTGTATTGTTGGCACTGGAGTGCCTGCGCTTTTCATAAATCCCTTTATTGTTCAATACTAAATAATTTTTTGTTTATGTAAAATTCTGAAATTTAATGGATCATGAAGGTTGAATTTGTAATATACTATTGTGCAATGTATATATATAAATGGCACTTCAAATGGTAGGCCATAATATTAATCTCAAAAAGAATTACACCACGTCATTAGTGTTTTTGTTTTGTTTTAACATTGGGGATATTAATATTGTCCAAAGTATATTTCACTGTTTGGTTGTTGTTCTGGTGGAGTCAGGGTATATAGTATTTGTTAGGTTACCTTAGGATATATTACATATTTTGGGAAAATGTTCGCACCTGATCAGTCTTACAATACATTTGACTTGCTCAGGCTACAATAGTAAGGATCACAACTACCAATTTCATGATGCATTACGGTTACTAAAAATTAACCCGAATATACTGACTGCTATTCGAATTTCACGAATCTATTTGCTGTGTTATTTAAAAGAAACCTGGTGTTCGGATTATTCTTTGGCCTTACCTCCTGAATGTTTAAAAAAATGGCCAGTGTCACATTCTAAATCTTTGGCCTCAGTAACAACATATGTTACTCTCTGTCCACTGGGAGCGAGCAACCATATACTGTATTACATAACACAAGAAATGATTACCATGGAAAGACATAGCAAATAATTTGCAACCTTTCCCTCTATCTTACTTTTCCTCCTTTCTACACACACCTCTCCACTCAACAGACTGATAATAAAATGCCTTTCCTTCTTGCTTTCTTTCTTCTCTTCGTGGTTTTCGAAGAATGGTTTCTTTCCTCTCTCAAACGTCCACTCCTTACTTTACGATCAAAACACTCTAACATTCAGGAAGCCCTCTACTCCACCTCCTCCTCTACAGTATATATATATCTTGCATTATCAACAGGCAGTATTTCAACCCAATATTGTCTGGGATTTCCTTGTGTGAAAATAAGTGTCATCTGAGTCCTTTTACACCCACACTCTCAGCTTGCTACATCCATCAATGTATTGAGTTAAAGCTTCAGTCAGGCAGCCTCAGCCTCTCATCCCCGCACCGCACCAGTCAATCACCTTCCCTGGCCTTTCAGCAAAATTCTTTTCTTTACTTAGCGTAGAATAGTGATAGAAGATACGAAATATTGTTATAGAAACACAGAGATAAATAATTTTTATAAATAATATCAAATACTAATTTGCCTTCTGGAAAGTTTTCAGTATTTTTCCTCAAGATATTTTTATTTGCTTTCCTTTTCTAAGTAAGAATATAAAAGAAGATTTTGAAATAACATCCAGGGAATTATCGAGGTAATGTGTCCATAATTCTAAGCGAGGTAACATATTGCAGTGATACAACGATAAGAATTGATATCGTTAATGTATGTATTTACAAATCCTCTTTAGGTATACATAGAACAACTTTTTACATATATCGAAAGGAAGACTAGAAAGTGAAGAATATATATATATAAATATATATATATATATATATATATATATATATATATATATATATATATATATATATATATATATATATATATATATATATATATAAGGAAAACACACATATAGGGACAGCACAAAGTCCAGAGCTGCCTTGTATCACTTGACCTTCCTCTCCTTGAATTACTCAGAAGTTCTAAAACAGACCTGTATTTTTACCCGTTAATACTTAAAGTGAATTAAAGGCTGTCCAGAGTATCAAAAAGTCTTTTCATTTTGCAACGATTTATATGACCCTGACACAGTGAGTTAGTTTACTATTTGTTTTGTTTTTGGGTAAATGTTCAAGGAATAAATATATTGAACACTTTTTTCTCTTTACGTGTCTGTGAGTGTGTGTGTGTGTGTGTGGTGTGTGTGTGTGACATTCTGTAATGTATACTCAGGAAGTCTTACTTAAAGAAGTAAGTGTTTCAGGCACTTTAGTTACTTGTGGATGATCCAAACTATTAAGCACCGGGCTGGGTATTCAGTGTGTGCTGCATCTCGCACTGCCCTAGCGAGCAAATAGGCCTCTGGGACACACTTTCACTGTTGTAGGCGGTGAATGGTCAATGAGTTGGTCCTAATAGACTCCAACTTAACGTAACCATTAGTGTTGAGTCCACTCTCGTGATAGCCCGGGCCTAATGGCTTAGATCATATTAGGTTAAGATAGTCCCATTAGGGTTGAGACCTGATGACCTGCATCATGGATCTCCAGAGAGTATATATCCATGTTCCACTTCCTTCATAATTTCAAGTCTCGTGGGATGTCAGGCCACACAATATTCAAGATGGGTAATTTTAAACATATACATGACGTTAGGTGTTATGTTCTTCTTAGTTTGAATGACGTTTGTTAAAAGAACAGGAAACATTGCGGACAATTTGGGGCACAGGCAAAGACTGAGTGTTATAACTTATATATATATATATATATATATATATATATATATATATATATATATATATATAAATTATATATATAAATATATATATATATATATATATATATATATATAATTTATATATATAAATATATATATATATATATATATATATATATATATATATATAATTTTATATATAAATATATATATATATATATATATATATATACATATATATATATATATATATATATATATATATATATATATATATATATATATATATATATATATATATAGCAGCTGAATCAATGTTTAGCGCTGTGTAATTCACATCTCAGGGTGAGTACAGAAGATGTGAATTACACGAAAGCGTTTGGGAACTCTCTGTGTTTTCTCTTCTTTCCTTGTGTGAAGAACATATATATATATATATATATATATATATATATATATATATATATATATATATATATATATATATATATATATATGTGTATATATATATATATATATATATATATATATATATGTATATATATATATATATATATATATATATATATATATATATATAATTATATATATAAATATATATATATATATATATATATATACATATATATATATATATATATATATATATATATATATATATATATATATATATATATATATAATCACAAGGGAAAGAACAGGCTTTCAGCACATCTTCTGTACTCACCCCTGAAGATGGAATTACACGAAAGCGCTTGGGAACTCTGTGTTTCTTCTCTTTCCTTGTGGTTAACAGCATACCTAGATCACGCGCAAGCACCTACAGTGATTTTACTTGCATATATATATATATATTAAGAGTTATATAAGAGCATATATATATATATATATACATATATATAGCAGCAGTATATATATATATATATATATATACATATATATATATATATATATATATATATATACATATATATATATATATATATATATATATATATATATCTATATAAATTATGTATATATATATATATATATATATATATATATATAGAGAGTATATTATATATATATATATATATATATATATATATATATATATATATATATATATATATATACATATATTAATCTGTCTGACACTATAAACCCTTAAGGAACTCTTAAAAACAAATGCTAATATTCTTTGTTTTTAATCTTTGTAATGTTTCACTGAAACGCAAGAGGAGTAGCAATATAAAACTTGCGGTAACACTAATAACAGTTGAGTCGCGAGATAGGTCTTACAAACTTCCAGCACAAGGCAAGTGACGCCACTTCTCCTCCTGGTGGAAATCCTTTGACTCTGTCGTCTCTGAATTGCCCCTCGACAATCTTGTCTTTCTCCACCGCCCGTGAAATTCAGTCTCGATTCGGTCGGAGAACCAGAAATGTGGCTGCAACGTGGGGTCAAAGACTTCAATTACTGGCAAAGGCTAGTTGAGTTCTGCCTCGGCTCCCTCAAGAAGAACTAAGGGCGTCTGCAGTGTCATCTTGTGGTGAGAAGCGTTGAAGGAAGCGATGGTATCAAGGGCAACCTAACCTCCTCAACCTTAAGAGGATGTTTTGCTCCCACACTATGACGAGACTCCTCAGTCCCGTATGACGACTCTACCTCAGTCCCGTATGACGACTCTACCTCAGTCCCGTATGACGACTCTACCTCAGTCCCGTATGACGACTCTACCTCAGTCCCGTATGACGAATCTACCTCAGTCCCGTATGACGACTCTACCTCAGTCCCGTATGACGACTCTACCTCAGTCCCGTATGACGACTCTACCTCAGTCCCACATGACAACTCTGCCTGTCTGTTTCTAATGGTTGGTTGTGAAGTATATCCTTGAAAACGCTTTTGAAAGTTCATGTTGATATCAGCTTGTAAAGTTTGACCTACTTGTATACACGTTTCGGGATGTGTACAGTGAAGTGTTTGGTTGGTCTTATTAGTTTCTGTTTAATACTAAAAGATCACTCGAACTTGATGAGGATTAAATTTAAATCCATAGGCAATATTTTATTATTTTTTTGAGAATAGTTAATTTGTAGGAATCTAAGTCGTTTATTAATGTTCAGTAAATAATAAAACGCAAGGAAAATAATTACAATCAGTAATGAATATGAGAAATCAGCCATACATCTCACACAATGTATATACATATGTGAGGACATTTGGTAATAACAAGAGATGGTATGGAAACTCTTAATTTGTCATGGTTGTTGGTGTTCCCCTCAACCTTATCGGTGACGTGTGATCTCGTCTGGTAGAAGCGAGTGACTTCTGTCCTCATAAAATTTAGAGTACGTTTTTTCGAGCTTGTACTCCTCACCCCGTTAGGGATATTAGAATTAGGAGAGTTCAGACACTTTCAGATAGATTGGCAAAACAGATAAGTATAAAGATTCATTTACGCGATGTAAGAATTTTATATAAAATAATCAGCCCATGCTTTCATATATATATATTTTTTATCTGTAAAGGCCAATAAACTATCATGATCGCTTCCCTCACATAGAAAGAATCAATTTAGTTTTGATTCTTGACAAAACAAAGACTTTTCTAGACTAATGTGTATCCTCACAAAACACGAAACTATACAGTATATGGTAAAATAAATAATATATTCATACGTCTCTCTTGATTTCTCAAAATTCATTTTTATACAGACATCATAACCAAATAGTTCATTTTCATCTGGAGTTTGGAAAAAATATATGTTTTCTCAGAACTATATATCTATTTATTCGCATTAAACACATTTTCTCTAAAGTTTTCTCCCTATGTCTGCTTAGTAGACTTCAATTTGGCCACTTTTAGTCTTAACCATACTCAATTTCTTGCCACGTATTGGCAAACATGGAACTGGTAACCCACGCTGCAGCTCTTAGAATTTTCTGTCGTAGCTGGTTAACATTTTCCACCTTCCCTTTGTACACAATGTCCTTAATAAAACACACAAAAGAAATAATCAGGGGAAGTTAAAAAAAGGTGCTGCAAAATGTTAACCAGTGTTTGTGAACATTTTGAGTGTTTCAATAAGGAGATATAACTGTTTGTTTTGTTGAGCTTTAGGGCACCTCCCTCGACCCCACTATAACAAACATCTGTTCCTCACAACATCCAGTAACTTCATTACTTGAAGGCCATTGGGGGTCAATCATAATAGTCCTCATTTATAATAGGTCCTATTTCTAATGGCGTTTAATCTTAATGACTAGATTGGGAGGTGCATAATGACTAAGGACTATTTGACCCGTCACCATATGAGGGAGCATTAGACTATTCCACCCAGGCTCATATCTGACTTAATTAGTGATGCAACATGAGTGGTGGTCCCTTACAGCCAGCCTGATTACCAGGCCACTGTAGACATGATTACTGGACCTATGTAATTACGAGGCCCTGATTGATACGTACTAATTTACTTGACTGATGTTAGGCCAAATTAAGTCGTCTGTGAGTGATAAGTTGCCTTCTTGGTCTTGTATTATTTATTTGTTCAGGTACAAGATTCACTCCTTTACTCTGGCTTAGATTATTCAGATTTATTTGCCAATATTCTCACTTGTTTCTCCTATCATTCGGACGGTTACCTAAACAGGAAAATGACGTTAATGAACACTAAAGTTAAATATTGTCGTGAAACTTTCGTAATCAAGATAAATAACCAACCAATTTATGTAACGTATCATACCATAGCCACATTGCTGACGTCATACAGGTTAATTAGCTAAGTCAACCTGGGACACGTGGCACCAAACTTACCTGGCTGACGGCGTGAGTTGGTAAACGAAGTATATTTGGCTATGGGCATCTAAGTGGTTAATTATTTGATTTTATGTCTAGTTATTTCGTTAAAAAACTATTTTCCAACATTAAGTAATATTTTGTTTTTAATATCATATCAGCTATACCTGTTTACTCTTATTTTGTATATGTATTTTTCTTCTCTCTGTCTCTTTCTCCCTCTTCGTCTAACATCTCTTTCTTTAACCTCACAATTATCAAGCTATTCTCTCTCTCTCTCTCTCTCTCTCTCTCTCTCTCTCTCTCTCTCTCTGTATCACCCCTCGTATTCTCCTCTCATCTATCTCACATCTCTCTCACATCTCTCACCTCACGTACCTCTCTTATTCCCCTCTCCCTCACCTCTCATCCTCCTCTCATCCTCCTCTCCCTCACCTCTCACCCTTCTCTCCCTCACCTCTCACCTCTTACCTCTCTCACCTCTTTCACCTCTCTCACCCTCCTCTCTCACCCCTCTCTCCTCTCTGTATCACCTCTCACCACCTCTCCCTCACCTCTCATCCTCCTCTCATCCCCCTCTCCCTCACCTCTCACCCTTCTCTCCCTCTCCTCTCACCTCTCACCTCTCTCACCTCTTTCACCTCTCTCACCCTCCTCTCCTCTCTTTATCACCTCTCCCTCTCCTCTCCCTCACCTCTCATCCTCCTCTCACCAACTCTCCCTCACCTCTCACCCTTCTCTCCCTCACCTCTCACCTCTCTTATCCTCCTCTCTCTCTCACCTCTTACCTCTCTCACCTCTTTCACCTCTCTCACCCTCCTCTCTCACCCCTCTCTCCTCTCTGTATCACCTCTCACTCTCCTCTCCCTCACCTCTCCACCTCTCTTATCCTCCTCTCTCCCTCACCTCTCTCTCACCTCCTCTCACCCTCCTCCTCTCTCACCCTCTCCCCTCTCTGTATCCCCTCTCATCCTCCTCTCCCCTCCCACCTCTCACCCTTTTTTTCCCACCACCTCTCACCTTCTCTCCCTCACCTCTCACCTCACCTCTCTCCACCCTCCTCTCTCACCCCTCTCTCCTCCTTTATCTCTACTCTCCTCTCCCTCTCTCATCCTCCTCTCCACCCCCTCTCCCTCACCTCACCCCTTCTCTCCCTCACCTCTCACCTCTCTCACCTCTTTCACCTCTCTCACCCTCCTCTCTCACCCCTCTCTCCTCTTTTTATCACCTCTCACTCTCCTCTCCCTCACCTCTCATCCTCCTCTCACCCCCTCTCCCTCACCTCTCACCTTCTCTCCATCATATTCTCTTCCAACTCTTCACACCCACGTCACTCTACTCCCCTTCAGTGATTAATTTCCCCTTTTCTGTCCTTCCCTCTTCCCTTCCCTCCCTTCCCCCTTTCTCTTTTCATCATTTATCATCTTCTTTCCCTTCCATCCTCTCGTTTACCCTCTCCTTACCCTTTTAAATCTTCTTCTTCCTCTCCGTGATCATTTATTTTTTCTTAATTAATCTTATTTTTCTCATCTATAGCTTTTCTTGTGTTGTCTTTTTCCTTCTTCTTTTTCTCGTTTTTTTTCGCCTCTTCGTTTCAACGTTCTTCTCTTTTATCATCATTTCTCCTCTTATTTTTCTCCTCCACCATTACTCGTTAACCACATTCCTCTCCTCCCCTTCAAATAATTCTTCTTCTTCTTCTTCTTCCCATCGTTTTCTTCTCCATCCGTTCAATTAGCATCACTTGTCTTAATCTTCCCTCTTTCCTCCTACTCCTCCCCCTCCCCAACCCTCTCTGGACGCCCTCCCCCCATCCCCCCCCCCTTTCCTTCCCCGGGTCAGGGCATAATAAGTTAGTTTTATAGCCCCGGGAGGCGTGGCAGTGATTACTTTAGAGAATAAGGAAGCGTGATAAATACTTGCCTGAAGGAGAGATATTGTGTCTCTACTCTGAATACTTATTTCTCTCCCCCCCCTTCCCGCTAGTGGTACAGGGAACAGGCGAAGGGTAGTGATTATTGGGTTTTTTTATGCGCTAAAGTAATTTTCTTTTATGGGGAACATTTTTTTTCCTTTTGTTCCTTTTAGATTGTAAATATATGAGGTGTTAGGTTAAGTAATGTCCCTAGAAGAAGATTTTTTTTCCTTCGTTTTTCTTTTGGGCGATAAATTCAGTTTGCCCAGTCAAACCAACCTTCCACAGAAGCAAGAGTAAAAAAGGGAACATAGCTTCTTCATTTGGATTGCCGTTCACATTACCTCTGAATAAATTCAGTTATTAATGAGTTTACCATTGACCATTTACCATTAATAATTGTTTCTTTGACATTTTAAAGAACTAAACTTATATCCAGACAGGCACATTTATTCAATATGTGGTTCAGTCGCCTTCTTTGACTATCATTGCTGGCAGCCTCTTCGGTATGGTTGTCACAAGGCCTCACACTATATAGCTTCGGCTTATGCTTGTGAAATTCCCACTGAGTTTGGCATGAGCCATGAGGTGGTGGGCAGTCCTCTCTTGTGCAATGTCCCATGTGTTGACCATTTGTGCCCAGACGTGTTCAATCACTTTCATGTCCGCTCCTTTGCTGGGTAATTCCAGGAGATGAAGGGTGCAGTCCTCAAACCACCGTCAAACGATGCGGACAGTGTGGGTTGGACACCTGTCGTGAATAAACAGGATGAGCCCTGGTGGGAAAGGGATATCCCTCTGCCGAAAGGAAAGCAAGAAACATTCTCCAAGCAGGTTGATGTATTTGCCTACCTTTAAGTGCCTCTCAGGGTGTAACACGCGACTCGTCCAATGTAGCGACACCCAGCCCCGAACATTGCAAGTAACGTGACGGCAGAGACTCCTGGAAGATGTTGGAGTGGTCGTATCTGCAGGCGAAACATTGTATCCTTTAATATATTAATAATTAAGGATGAAGCTGGTGAAAGTTTTCTAAGTAAATGTGCAGATGATGCGTAAACCTTCAGCTTGTACCAAACCTCCAGTAAATGAGAATAGTCACCCACTACTTCACCTGTTAAAAAGAAGAAGAAAAAAAGACGGAAACAATTAATGAAGGCATATTACATTATGTCTCTCCCCTATATCGTCCCCCAGTCAATTTCTGCTAACACGCTGGTTTTGACACCTAATCTTATCTCTTTACGGACTCCCCTGAGACCCTCGAGCAGTTGTAGCCAACCCCACCGTATGTGTCATCACCCTTCAGGGAACAATTATATACATCGACGTTTAACAGTGGATTACACACACACACACACACACACACACACACACACACACATATATATATATATATATATATATATATATATATATATATATATATATATATATATATATATATATATATATATATATATATATATATATATATATCCAACATGCTCGCTGAAAGTTACATTACACGCGACATACGCGATAGTAAGCGAGAATCACCCCTCGTGTCCTGTGATTTATACTCTTAATAATTTCCCAAACATTTGCTTTTCCAACAATGTATTCCCACAGTCATCATAACCCTGTCAGTTTTTGTTTATGTACCTACCGAAGAAACATAATAAAATGATCATCATTCATGGAACATAAACATTTTTATTCATTCACAAATATAATCATTTGTTATGATGCTTGTCTAATGTAGAGTCCTAATATCCGTCAAGGACTAAAGGTGTGAGAGACAGAACACATTTACACTGGTCCATGTGTCTTGTATATGGATGTTTGTATATACGTGGTGGAAGGGAGAGTATGTTTGTACTGGGGGGGGGGTCGATGTGTATGTATATGTGCATGGGTGTGATATGCACATACGCATGTTTAAACTTAGACTATTTATATGAATAATAGATGTAGACTTTTTAAATATGTAAATTTTTGTACCTGCCGTAATGGGACAATATTTTGGCTACAGTATATATGGTGAGTTATTTTATTATTGCTATACTTATATTTTTGACATGTAAGTGTTGGTTACTTCGCCCTAAAACACACACACACCTCCGCCGTGTCCTGCCCCACCCTTCTCCCCCGCCCATTGCCACCCTTCCCCGCCCACATCCACCCACAGCGGCCTCAACAAAATACAGTAAATGGAAAAATGTTAAGATCTCACTAATTGAAAAGTAAAAGTCTTGTGGGACTGAAGTTCTCAGAGGTCCGAAAACGACGGTGCGTGTGTGTGTGTGTGTGTGTGTGTAAATAATAATAATAATAATAATAATAATAATAATAATAATAATAATAATAATAATAATAATAAACGGTTTATTGAAAAAGTTCTGCAGCCCGAAGGCTGAAAATATACATTGAACATAAATGACTTAATACATACATTGGTGGTTTAACAAAAGCCTTCATTAGAGAAAGGTAAAGGAACATACAGTGAACATACAGATTAATGTAGGTGTTGAACAGCAAACTCGTAGTGTAGTAACTCCCTCCCAGATGGTGTTAGGAGGAACTCACGTGGTGTAGTAGTTCCCTCAGATGGTGTTATGAGGGACCTGGCGTGGTGTAGCAATTCCCTCGCAGATGGTGTTATGAGGGGTCTCACGTGGTGTAGTAATTCCCTCACAGATGGTGTTATGAGGGACCTCACGTGGGGTAGTAATTACCTCACAGATGGTGTTATGAGGGACCTGACGTGGTGTAGTATTTCCCTCACAGATGGTGTTATGAGGGACCTCACGTGGGGTAGTAATTACCTCACAGATGGTGTTATGAGGGACTTGACGTGGTGTAGTAATTCCCTCACATATGATGTTATGAGGGACATGTGGTGTAGTAATTCCCTCACAGATGGTGTTATATGAGTGAGGTTTGGTCTTAGGCCTTCCTATCGTAGACGGATTAACTCATCGCTGGTTGTTGTTGAGTCTCCCGGGCCGTTATCACTGGGTACCTGGGACCTCACTGTGTGAAGGTTAACTTGGGTACGACTGATACTGTTGAGTTGTTCTCACTGACTTAAGCACTGTTCACCTCTGTTTAACACTGGTTCCGTTCCTTTCCTAAATGAAATTGTAACTTCTGGCGAGAACTTGTTGATATTCCTGTGGGGAGGAGGGTTCAGGGGAGGGGGTTGGTATGGGCCAACTTAACAGTTGACCTGGCTGCTCCGAGAGGAGCGCCAGGTACGTCTTGACCCTTCGGTGGTCAAGGATGTGTGTGTGTGTGTGTAATAATAATAATAATAATTAACGGTTTATTGAAAGAGCTTGGCAGCTAGAAGGCTGAAAATATACAGTTACATATTTGGGGAATGGGTTTCGAATTACAAATAATATACAAGTAACATAAGTGACACAAATAAGACATATAATAACTAGATGGGGAAAAGCTCAAACTACAGTTCATTTCAACATAGTGACAGTGCAAGGAGTAGTGTTTACTGGGAGTGAATACACTGGTCTATTACAAGTTATTGATAATTTTTACAATGGTTGGGACTGGGCTGTTCTTATAGCGATCAGTTCGTGCACGTATGGGCTAACTGTGTGTGTGTGTGTGTGTACAGAGAGACAAGTATTATGGATTAAGTATCTTCGTATTTCAAATATACTTGTCGATACGAGAGAGAGAGAGAGAGAGAGAGAGGTCATCAGATTACACTTCCCTAAAACAAAAACATAGTCATAAGAAGAATAACTAATTCTATCATCCATAAAATAAGAATACGAGAAGGCGAGAGAAAAGATACGAGAGAGAGAGAGAGAGAGAGAGAGAGAGAGAGAGAGAGGAAAGTAGATTGACATAATGACAGTAAGAAATTATAAAAATACCAGTTAATAAAGGAAACAAGATTATTTTATTAAATATAGAAAGTTAAAGAATAAAACTAAGATAAAAAAATAGGAAAATATATGTCGAATGGTTTTCATGAATAATACCAATTGATAAAAATGTCCCGCAAAAATGATAATAAAAAAATGCTCCAAAAATGCGAATAAAATATAAGAAAAAACCCAGCAATACACAAAAGCCGATAAAATAGCATAACAAAATAATACTCACTAGAGAATCGGATATATATATATTTTATTTATTTTTATTTTATAAATCTTAGAAATCTGATTTTTTATAGCGGAATATTTACTCAACGAACAAACGAGAGTTCTTGAAAATAAAAACCAAATTTTGGAGATTTTAAAATTTTCTTGCCTTGCAATACCATGACTTGTATCGCAGGTGCTTAATCACTTTGGGCAGCTGAAACTCCTGTACACAACAACAAAACAAAAGCATCAACAACGGCAAAAAAATTTAAGAAGCAAATTACGATAGAACAGAAAAACGTAGGAAAAGAGAATATAAACACAAGAGGGGAAAAAGTCGTAGTTTACTTAAGGTATTGCTCTAATGAGGAAACCACTAGAAACACACGAGAGAGAGAGAGAGAGAGAGAGAGAGAGAGAGAGAGAGAGAATTTTCTAAATTTGGACCCTGAAACTAACTCAACTTAGGTGGGCCTACACCATTTGGTAATTGAAAAGTAAGTTCGTTATACTTCACCTTCTGTATTTGTACAACATGTTCGTCAGGGGTCTTATTGACAAAGGTTTCTATAATGGATAATTCCCCGTAAGTGAAGATGAATGAGAACAACATCCAGGCAAAAAAAATATAACAAAATATAACAAAATACTGTATTTCCAGTTAATTCCTTGTCTTAGATCTCATATGGGTTTATGCTGCTAAGAATATTTGATATTGTTTCTTTATTCTGTTGAATAATTTGCCAATATACATACATAGAACAAATAAATTACGCCAGTCACGAACCATTCCAGAAAACTGCATTTAATATTTAACTAAGCATCAACCAACAGTGAGAAGCTCAAGCATTCTCAACCAGTCAGTAACGAGAAATTACCCAAAGGACTAAATTCCCAAGTCATGTAAATTAGTTAAGTCAGGGTGAGTTACGAGTCTGAGAAGTAATGCTGTAAACACAATACTATTTAAAACACCGATTGTTCTTATGAAGTTATTAGTGAAATGTACTGGATGGCTCATATGAGTTCCTTACGAGTTACATAGCAATATTAAAGGGATGAATACCCGATAACTAACTAAACAAATAAATTATCAAATGAATCAACAAAAGGGAGATGGTTGAATTATCCGAAGACGATTCCAGTAATGACATAGACGAGGGGAATGAAAATGAGGAGCTAGGAAGGGTATTGCTCCGTAATTTATGAGGCCAAAATAATGTTTGCTCTCAGCCAACAAGAAGCTTTAGCAGTATTCAGCAAATTAGGAGGAATACAAGGTAATCACACAGAGGAGGGCATGATGGAGGCTCACTAGAGACTCTCAGAGGTTTATAATTATACTGTTTGTTGATGCATCTATGTTACTTGTATAATTATAAAGTAGCGTCATGGAGTGCCAGGCCTTAGTGCTTAGATCAGAGGGATGTATATGAAATGAGGTTTCCACTTGGTATTA
>NW_024738380.1:0-41833 GCF_018991925.1 Homarus americanus
TAAAAATCCGAAGATTGCAGGTTCGGGTCCTGTCACGGTCGCCATTTGTTACGAGTTGGGGGTTTAGAATATAGTTAAAAGTCTACCCAGATCCCAACAGGCAACAACAAAAAAAAAACAAAGACAATCGGACTATAAAAGGGTAGACAAAGGATGTGAGTTTTCGTTGTGTATAATAAAGTACCATAAATTCCTTAACAAAATATTCAGCTTATAAATTACCCTTAACCAAACTTAACCTAAACATTAACAGTATATACATATTAATAAAACATAAAACAATCGTGAAGCAAGGTGGAGGTGGGAGAGGCAATACAAGATTACAAATACTTAAGTGAGGAGCTGAGATGGCTGACGAGTAAGGCTGAGTATTGTAGAAGACGGTAGGTAGTCACTGTGCCGTAGGTTTAAAGGATAGATGATCCTGTGGTCACTTCCCAGAGCCAAGTCCTCTCTCCTCGTATTGGAGCTCACAAAGAAGACTTGGAGGAAGTGACGCAACAACCAGGATATGGAGAAGGGAAACCCCGGAGTGTTAACTAAGACGAGTCATACTCGTGTCTCGTCCCTAGATGGCGTTGCTCGTGGTGCTGGGTAGGTAGATCAGGACAATAGATGGCGTGGTTCGTAGTGCTGGGTGGAGGGGTTCGTAACAGACTATTAACATGTGTTTATTATAGGCCTGTGGTTATACAGCTATGGGTTGATCATAGACGCGTGTATTGATTATAGGATAGAGTATTAATGATAGATTTCTTGCTTATTTATTTTCCTGGGATGATTATACACCTGTGAGTTGATTATACATCTGTAGATTGATTATACACTCGTGGAAATATTATACACTAATGGACTAATTATACACCTGTGAATTAATTATAGCCTTGGGGGATAGTCAAGAGAAATAAAACGCGACTAATTACCTGGAAGGACGTGTCACCTGGGAAGGGGGGGGGGGGTTAAGAGGTGACACGCGAGATCAAAGGACAGGTTAATGAAGATCAGGTGAATACAATCAGGTGAGGTGATGATCAGAACACGGTGATTTATGAGTGGAAAAGGTCTTGAATAGTGACTAATGAAAAGGTAATTAATACGGAGGGGAGGGAAATCAGAAAGGTGATTTAACCAATTAGTGGGATTTCGACAGGTGATTTATGGTAATGGAAGTCTGTTAATGGTGTGTGTGTGTGTGTGTGTGTGTGTCTTTTAATTATATTAGTTTTATTTTGGTATTTGAGAGTGGATGTTGGAGTGAGTGCATGTTTATATGGGTTGTTGTTTTAGTGAGTGGATGTGCGAGTGGATGTTTAGGCGTAGATGTTTGTGTGAAAAGATATTTGAGAATATTTAATCGGATATCTACATGGAGAGAATATTTCAAGTCATGTTTAAACGATGATTATATAAATGATGTTAATGCTCCAGTAGATGTTAGGGAACCATGTTAGGGAGTGTGTGTTTGAAACATTGATAATACAAAAGATATTTAAAGAGCAATTGATTATAAAGATAAATAATAACCTTTGTATACTAATGTAAAGAGAGTTTAAATCTATGTTGTTAAGGGATGCAGTTGTTCTTGTTATTGGGACTATATTATTATTATTAAAGTAGTAGAAGTTATAGGGGTGGAAATAGTAGTAGAAGTAGTAGTAATGATAGTATTAATGGTATTATTAGTGACGTTAGTATTATTCCTATCTTTTGCAGTACAGTAAAATATATATATTAAAATAATACAATTTGGAAGAATATAAGCTAGTGTAGTGCGTTGGTCCGCCACCCGGTGTTAGTGCGCCCTTGTCTCCTGTGATCCAGTGTTGTGATATAATTAATTAGCGTCTCTTATGTTCATCATCTCCGTCCCAGCATTAGCTCTGATGTCCATAAACCGGTGATAAAGTGAGTTATCTTTGTAATATATATGAAATTGTGTCGTGGTGATTGTTGTGAGGCAGTAAACAAGATAATTAGTTGATGTTATCTTGACCACCACAACCAGTGATTCACAGTCCAGATGATAATTTAATCCGAGATCAAATTTAACATAAGGATTATAGAGTTAAAATATATAAGATAATCTGGGTTTTTAGTTTAGATGAAGTTCTCTCTAGGTGGCTCAAACAGCGACACGGTAACGGTAGAATTTATTATGCAGACAGACAAATTTTTTATGACCTGATGGAAGTTGACGAAGAGATTGAGTCTTGTGTTGGTGTGGCTTAATAGGTTCAGGGGACAGACGCGGTTAATGGTTATTATTATTGTAAGGGAAAAGTGTTCTGATGATTACGATTGACATCTTTCCTTTCTCAAATCGTAAAGTGCTTTGTTTGACCCCTTTAGTTGTTATTTTTATTATTATTATTATTATTATTATTATTATTATTATTATTATTATTATTATTATTATTATTATTATTATTATTATTATTATTATTATTATTATTATTATTATTATTATTATTATTATTATTATTATTATTATTATTATTATTATTATTATTATTATTATATCCTCCTCCCTCCCTTCCTTCCCCGCTCCCTGTTCTTCCCTCCCTCCCTCCCTCCCTTTCTTTCCTCCCTCCCTCTTTGGTACCCGACACTCCCTGCCTCTCCCCTCTCTCACTTATCCGCACCCTCTCCCTACATCACACCTCTCCCACTCTCCCCTCTCACCACTTACTTAGTGGACCTGCCTGCCACTCCCCTCACCTATCTCTCTCTTCCCCTCATATACCTCATTATTCTTCGGTCTCCATCTTCTTGTCTCTTATCGTCTCTCGTTATCCCTTCCCTTCTCTCTCTCTCTCTTTCTCTCTCTCCACATTCTTACTATGAGTGTGTAGTTATTAAATTCCAACTGAAATAACATTCTCCCTCCTCTCCCTTACTCCCACTTTTACTCCTCCCCTTCACCCTGCTCCTCCCGCCTCACCCTGCCCCTGCCTATCTCTGCCCCCCCGCCCACTCCCCTGCCCCCCTCCCACATACACACATACACATCTCTCTTTTTTTTATCTTTCTTTCTTCCTCTCCTTCTCTTTCTTCCCCTCTCACCATTATTCTTGCCCCCCACTCTCTGTTTCTCGCCGGTAATCTCCACCACTCACCTCCCCCATGACCTGTAGTTAAGATGTGAGAGAGCTAATGTGACACCTGACTTCCCTCACTAATAATTGACGACGCAGGTGAGCAGAGGTCAAGTTGTTTGTCACCGAGGGAGAGAGAGAGAGAGAGAGAGAGAGAGAGAGAGAGAGAGATGATGGTTGTTGTTGTGATAGGTGTGTGTGTGTGTGTGTGTGTGTGTGTGTGTGTGTGTGTGTGTGTGTGTGTGTGCGTTCATATCTTATGCACAATACTTAAGATACACACATGTACACCGCTGACATCCAAAGTAAACTTATATTATACCCCCATAAACCCAAGATACACACACACATCAAGATTACACTCATACAAACATAATACTCATACACACATAGTACACCCATATTACATCCATACACTCACACTACGTTCATAAACCCACACTGCACTCATACTACTTATACGACTATACAGCTACACTTGACTCATACACCCATAATACACCCATACACCCACACTTAACACGCATATGTACTACACTCACAAAGCCATACAACCCTCCAAGTACACTGCCCGCTGTATAGAACAATCCAGTATAGCCGACAACTGGCATTATGGCGTCTTGTGCTGCTGTACGTTTGTCTTATGAACGCTGAGGTCTGGTGATCTACATAATGTCTACGTGCGGCTAATGAGGGTGATGGTGACGACGGGGATAATGGTGAGTGGTGGTGACGACGGGGATAATGGTGATGGTGGTGAAGAGGGGGATAATGGTGAAGTGTGGTGGTTAATAGTGGTGGAGTGGTAATGGGTGACTGATGATAGGTATTTTCTCTCTCTCTCTCTCTCTCTCTCTCTCTCTCTCTCTCTCTCTCTTCTTAACCACTCCAAAGCTTCTTTTCTTCCCCTACTCCTACCCATCTCCACCTCCCCTCTCTTTCCCTTCCTCATTTACCCATTCCCTCTCTAGCCTCTCCTCCATCTTTTTCCACCGCGTTTCTTTCGACTCCTTCCCCCCCAACACACCTGTTCGATGCCTCCCAATCTCTTCCCTCCGGCCTCCCTTCCCTCACCCCAACCAACTCTCCACCATCCCCCTCCTCTTTCCATTTGCACCCCCCTACACCTCCAACATCCTCTCTCTCTTTCATTATCCCCACCCCTCCCGCCCCTCCCCCTCTCACTATCCCCACCCCTCCCCTCACCCACTACCGCCACCAGCACCTCCTCTTCCCCCCTCCGTCTCCAATACCTCACCCTCCTTCTTCCTCATCCCACCCACCCCACCACTCCTCCCTCCTCCTCCTACTCCCCAGCACTGTCCTCTCCCTCTCTCCTCCACCCCTCCTCCTCCCTCCCCATCACCGTCTTCAGTATTCACCTCCACCCCCCCTCCCCCCTCTCAGTGACTTTTAGTCTTGTCTCTACCTTGGACCAATTAGGCACGAGCAGACACTTGGCATTTAAGGAGAAAGAGGCAATTGTCAGTCTTGTTAGGCAGTTCCAAAAATTAACACCAGGGGGCAGGGGGTACTTAACCTGACCGTGTGTGTGTGTGTGTGTGTGTGTGTGTGTGTGTGTGTGTGTGTGTGTAATAATAATAATAATAATAATAATTAACGGTTTATTGAAAAAGTTCTGCAGCCCGAAGGCTGAAAATATACATTGGACATAAATGACTTATTACATACATTGGTGGTTTAACAAAAGCCTTCATTAGAGAAAGGTAAAAGGAACATACAGTGAAATATGCAGATTAATGTAGGTGTTGAACAGCAAACACGTAGTGTAGTAACTCCCTCCCAGATGGTGTTAGGAGGGGCCTCACGTGGTGTAGTAATTCCCTCACAGATGGTGTTATGAGGGGCCTCACGTGGTGTAGTATTCCCTCACAGATGGTGTTATGAGGGGCCTCACGTGGTGTAGTAACTCCTTCACATATGGTGTTATGAGGGGTCTCACGTGGTGTAGTAATTCCCTCACAGATGGTGTTATATGAGTGAGGTGTGGTTCCAGGCCTTCCTATCGTAGATGGATTAACACATCGCTGGTTGTTGGGTCTCACGGGCCATTATCACTGGGTACCTGGGACCTCACTGTGTGAAGGTCAACTTGGGTACCACTGTTACTGTTGAGTTGTTCTCACTGACTTAAGCACTGTTCACCACTGTTCACCTCTGTTTAACACTGGTTCCATTCCTTTCCTAAATGAAATAATAACTTCTGGCGAGAACATGTTGATATTCCGGTGGGGAGGAGGGTTCAGGGGAGGGAGTTGGTTTGGGCCAACATAACAGTTGACCTGGCTGCTCCGAGAGGAGTGCCAGGTACGTCTTGACCCTTCGGTGGTCAAGGATGTGTGTGTGTGTGTGTGTGTGTGCCTTCTCTTGGGGACGGCCTGGGCGCTTGTACTCACCGAATATTATGTAGAATTATTTATTGCATTTGTGTTTTGATTTATTTTCGGGATAATCAGATAATATACATCTTTTTATGTTTGTTTTTGTAATTTGTGAGTGATAAAGTACGTTGTTTCCTCACGCGCACGCACGCACACACACACACACACACACACACACACACACACACACACACACACACACACACACAGGTATTAGAATTACCATAGTTACCTGTGTCCAGAATATTTAATTAATGGTATTGAAACGAAAAAAATATTAATGTTCATCTTTTATGTTCATGTTAAAACACTTCACTTGGAATATTTTTGTTTGATTTAAATTCGTTTTATAATTACGTGGTTTTATTGGTGTCCGTGTTTTACTGTCGCGTTTTATTATTCCTATTTTCTTCTTTAATTCCATGGTTTAACTGGTCTCTAGGTTTAATCTGGTGTTTTATTTAATTTTATTGAATAATTACTAAATTTTATTGGTGCTTTTGCGTTTTATTTATGGTGTTATATTTATTCTTAATTTCTTCTTTTATAATTAACCTATTTTTTTCTTCTTATATTTCAGGTAAATGTTGAACGTCGGGGTGAAGACAGAGTACAGGTTGGTGAGTGTTATTATCCCCCTCGTTATCGTCTGCAGGAGTGATAAAGCAGCAGTCGTCTCTGTCTGTTTGTTTGCGTGTACATCCGGTTGCTATGGTGTTTATATATTTTGGCGGGAATATCGTCCTAAGGTATGCATTGTTTAGGGTCGAATTTGGGTTCTTGGCGTACTATGGAATAACTCCCCCCCCCCTCCCCCTGGTGGGTGTTTTGGTGTGGGCGATTGTGCAGCGTTTGTGATGATGTGGTCACTCTTGTTTGTTTGATTTGTTAGTGTTTTTCCTTCTTTTTTGTCAAGTTTGGTGAAAAAGATGTATTTTTCACCAGAGTTGTGTATCGTTGTTGATTTGGTGTGGTACATTGTCTGGTGCTAGTGTGTGTTTTTTGTATATGCGTCCTTTCTTTCTTTCTTTCTTTCTTTCTTTCTTTCTTTCTTTCTTTTCCACTGTTCTCACACCTCTTCATAGCATCGTTCACTTTATTATGTAAAACGTGTTCCTTATACCTGTATATGCGGATTGGCAAGATGGTGGGATGGGATGAGAGGAGAAGAGAGGGGATTGCCATGGGAGAGGGAGAGAGAAGTGGCAGATGGGAGTGAGGAGGATTGGCAGGTGAAAGGGGTGTGGAGAGGGAGAGAGAGAGAGAGAGAGAGAGAGAGAGTCGCAGGTGAGAGGGAGATGGGGAGGGTTACAAGTGGCGGTGGCCGGGAGGGGGAGGGGTGATCTCGGTGATGAGGGAGTAGGGGAGGGAGGTGGCTGGGGAGTGAGAGGTCGTAATCCGTAGAGATGGCTGGTGAGGAGGAAGTGCAGTGTCAGAGGCAAGGGAGGGAGGGTGGGAAGGAGTGTGGCCCAGGCCAGAAGGTCGATCTTGAACGTCCTTACAACACATCCTTCTGAGAGGCCGTGTCTCCACCACCACCACCACCAGCACAACAACCACAACTACCACGATCACCACCACCACCACTCCCTCCACGACAACCACAACTACCACGATCACCACCACCACCACCACTCCCTCCACGACAACCACCATCGCCACCACAACCACTATCAATCTCAATAACAACAGCAACCACCACCACCACTCCCTCCACGACAACCACCATCGCCACCACAACCACTATCAATCTCAATAACAACAGCAACCACCACCACCACTCCCTCCACGACAACCACCATTGCCACCACAACCACTATCAATCTCAATAACAACAGCAACCACCACCATCCACTTCCTATACTCTCTCACACACTCGCTGAATCACCCAAGAACCTGTTAACCACAGGTGAACATCATCACCACTTCTCATACCCATCAAATTTTATCCAACAAACCCGACTTCCGTAAAACCAGCGAAAACCTAACCAGCGTGAAGGAATATCCAGATTTTTCTTCTTCTTCTTCTTGTTCCTTTCGATAAACACCCTCTAAAATATTTTCCCTAGAATTTCAAACCTGGTGGTGTTGGCCGAGCAGTGAGAGCGGGAACTAGTGTAAAATCTGCGACATGTGGAAGAAACGGCCAAGAATCGACCAACTCCACTGTGAACCTCTTGTTACTGTGTGTGTGTGTGTGTGTGTCGCTAACCCAGCTGTGTACTGCCGCCACCAGAAACGATCAAGCAGGTCTAGACTCTCTCTCTCTCTCCAATACCCTACTGCTGTTGCCTTTTCTTTTACAGGACAGCTGGAAGAAAAGAGGTCCTACTTTTTTTTTTTACATGTTTTAAGCCTTTTTTTTTACGTAAAGAAAAAAACTAATATTTTTTTTATACACGAAAAAGTCATACTTTTTTACACACACAAAATATATATTTTTAACCCCGGAAAAAGAGGAAGTAGAGTAAATTTTTTACAGGAACAGTAAAACACACCTTATATCTTGTGTTTACGCTCCTGCAAAAATTATAAGGAAAAACTCTTACGTCGTTTTTATATGCAAATAACAAAAAACTATTTTATTTTAACGCACCTACAAAAACAAAAGAAGACAGTCCTGCCCCTATTTTTCATTGCAGATAACCAAACTAGAGACGACTTATGATTCTCATTTTACGTACTGACAAATAAAAGAGATGGACTCTCTCTCTCTCTCTCTCTCTCTCTCTCTCTCTCTCTCCTTTTTGTACAAATTTACGAAAGAAAAAGGTTGACGACGGAACTGGAAAACGCACGAAAGAATTGAGCAAATAATTATTGTCGTCTGTTTCTTGCTCACTCCATTCACTTCATCTGTGATTATGAGGTTAAGGAAATGGATAAAAGAAGAGTGAGGAAGAAATAGGGATAAAGTAGGAGAAGGAAGAGGTAGGAAGAGAAGGAGGAGGGAAGATGAAGAAGAGACAGGAAGAGGAAGATGAAGAGGGAAGAGACGGGAGAAGAGGAGGAATAAATAATGGTTGAATCAGAGAACACTGCCACAGGCTAATGACAGACGGACGTTATATTCGCCGTATATTGACGTATTGTTGGCGTATTTGTAGTGTAGTGGCGTATTATTGGCGTATTTGTAGTGTAGTGGCGTATAGTGGCGTGTTTTGGCGTATTTTTGGGCGTATTTGTGAATGTTGAAAACGTTTCGTGGTACAGTTTGGAAGTATTTTGTATAGCATATTTAGTATTTTGGCGTATTTTAGGGCGTTTAGTGGAGTATTTTAGGGCGTATTATGGCGTACCTTAGGGCGTATTGTAACGTATTTCTGGTGTCGTGTATTGTGTGTGTATTGTTGGCCATTTTGGATGTATAGTGCCAGAGGGATGGAAGGAGAGAGACGGAAGGAAGGATAGAGGGAGGGAGGGAAGGACAGTACTATATTTGGCGGTGTCGACATAAAAGAGCAACAGTCACCAACAAAAGACATGCTCCCATTTTCTCTCCCTCACTTACTCTCGCCCCTCAATTGGGAAGGGAAAAAAGTTCTCCTCCATTGCACTTCCTTCCCTCTTAAAATCTCTTGTTTGAGCCCACCTACAGGCGAGGGCTGCATAATTACTTGTTTATCTTTATCATATAGTGTGTGTGTGTGTGTGTGTGTGTGTGTGTGTGTGTGTGTGTGTGTGTGTGTTATTCTATGTATCTATTTTCCTTCTCATATTTTGTCAAATTTTGGTTCTTGTATCTCTTGTTTTTTTGTCCTCATTTTTGGTTTGTTTTGTTCTTCCTTCACTCTCTTCTAGCCGTTGTTTTCCCCTCTTTTTTTTCTTCTTCTCTTTCACTTCAACTTTGTTAACAACACAGGTTAAAAGCCTGGTTTGTTTACAGCGAGTTTGGAGGGATAATTAGGTTTCAGATCCACGTCTTTTAAGTTGGCCAGACTAAGGTTATGTGTTGTGAACCCTTGTTTCTTAAGCCTCCTTTCTTCTTCCTCCTCTTGTTGAATCTAACAATAACATGATCACTTTTATAGATGGCTTTATTCTTTTTTCTCAACCTTTATTATTTACTCCTAGAATTATTGTTCTTTGTGTTTATTTATTTGAGAACATCATAACTGTTCTTACCATATGATTGCGTTTTTTTTCTTTTCTTTTTTTTAATTTTATATAATATTTTTGTGTATTATTTTTTTCTTCTTGGATGTCCCCCAAAGCTTTCATCTCGTGTTTCGTTCTTTCGGGTATTTGGTTTTTCTTTGGAGAAGTGTTTGAAAATTTAATGATGGTATATTGGTAATTGTCTGAGTTTGTTCTTTACATTCAGATCACTTTTACATATTCACCCAAAACAGTATTTTAAGAACAAACGTAAATAAGAATTAAATAAAATACAAATTATCGGATCATTCCTGACAATATTTGAAGATAAATTACATTAATATTTCTATGAATAATTAATCCAATAATTTATCTTCTATAGCGGCGTAAACGTTGGTATATTTGTCTTTGTATTAAACATGTGATGAAAATTTATCTCAAAGTTTAATTATGTGATGTTAGCATATTAATATCCTGTTATTGTTGTTGTCATTATAATTCATCCATGGTAATTTTTCTTTGTGTGTGTGTGTGTGTGTGTGTGTGTGTGTGTGTGTGTGTGTGTGAACTCTACCTCACATCACCGTCCCCTCTGCCACCTCACCTCTCCCCGGGTACAAGAAAGACGCAAGAAAAAGCATAAAAAAGAACAAGAAGATGAGGGCAGTGGTTCAACAGGTGCGGTGGTGCAGTTATACAAGAGATTAGGCAAGAAGTGCTTACCTTATATTGCCTGAGTGGGGGAGAGGGGTGAGAGGGGCGGGGTGAGAGGAGGAAGAAGAAGGTTGGGGAGAACAGGAAGGTGAAAAGGGAGAGAGAGAAGTGTTTGAACAGAAGGAAAAAAGGGGAGCAGTCGGAGGAGGAGGGGGTGGGGGGTTGGTGGGAAGGAAGAGGGAGGAAGGAAGAGATGAAAAGGAGAGGAGGTAGAAATATAATACCCTTACACTCCCTCATCCTCGACTATAACAGCCAGTACCATCACATACCTAAACTACATCATTATCCCAACTACCACCAGCCCCCAATACCAACAACCACCACTACTACCCCTTCTCCACAACCAACCACCATCATAACCAACCACCACAACTACTAGCACCCTATTACCAACTACCACCACTACCAACTATCACAAACTACCCCCCATTATATATCAACCACCACCACCACCACCACTACCAGCCCACATTACCAACCACCACCACTACCAACCACCACAAACTACCACAATCACTAACCATCATCACCACAACAACCAAACACCCAAACTTGAACCCCAACCTGACCAAACTTTTAGGTTGAGAAGCTGTAGACGGTCTCATCATGCCTAGGTCGTAAACATCTCTCTTCTGCTATAATCTCTCTCTCTCTCTCTCTCTCTCTCTCTCACTGATGAAATAATTAGTGTGTGCAGGTGTATGTGTGTATACAGTATATGCATGATGTTTACATGTGTGTGTGTATATATGTACAGTATATAAATATGTATGTAAGAATGTATGTATGTATATATGTTGATTTATGTACGTACGTTTGTAAATATTGCTATGTGTACCGCTTGGGTCCCCCCCTCCCCCAACACACACAGGTGAAATATAACTGATAGATAGATAGATAGATAGATAGATAGAGCTTGGGTTAGATAGAAAAGGTAGATGTACCTTTCACACACTTTGTAAGTCCACAGATCCTAGGCACTGCGCCATGATAGTTACTAGTGTGCACTGAAGAATGCAGTGATGGGTAGAGAAACACTGAGTAACACTGAGTCCGTTTATTATGGATGAGAGAAACACAAGTGGTGACTCGCGTGTGCCATGCACGGCTCACACAGTCAGACTAAGGCTGCCTTGCCATATGGCAGCCTCGGGGCAATGTTGCCACATAACACGTGCAGTGTTGCCACGTTTGCCACGTGATTATATATATAAATGCTACTCGGCACAGTAGCTTATGTACAGGGTTGCTACTCGGCACAGTAGCTTAGATACATAACCTACAGGAGACACTTTAATTAACTTACATCTTCATTATATGTCGTTCTTGTACTGAGCAATGTTATATTTATTCACTTCGGTAGATAACCTTACCATTCAAACACACTTAAATGCTCCTATCTCACGGTCTACAGGACACACACACACACACACTACTACAACCACCTCGCACTCTAACACACACACACACACACACACACACACTCCATCACACTTCCATCTCATTTCAACACACACGCTACTATACATCCTTCTCACTCCAACACAGACTTTGTCACATCTCCCTCTTACAGCAACACACACTCTACCACACTTGCCTCTCACTACAACAAACTTTTTTCACAACATTCAGTCCAACACACACGTTCTTACCCTCTCACTCCAGCACACACACTACTATACATGACTCTTACTTCAACACACACACACACACACACACTCAAATTCCAACCATTTTCGTTCTCTGCTGCCACGCACTCTACCTCCCCTCCCCCCCACTCACCCTCGCGCCCCGGTGATACGAGGTCACCGGGCAATGATAGTAATCATAATAACACCACAATTCCTCACGACGCCGACTCGATAAGTCAATTACCCGGCGGGAGGCACAACACGCGTGGACTCCGGGCGAAGGGGGGAGCTGAAGACACACAGACGAGAGAGACCACCAACAGGAGAAACGAGGAGGAACTTACCCCTCTACCCCTTCCCTCACTCCTCATTAAACTCAACAAGTATAAAGACGACTCCTACAGATGGTAAATACTCCTTGATGTTATCCAATAGGAGGGTATTTCTCTAACAGTCCCTTCAACAAGACGGCCTTCTACAGGAGCTTCATGAGAAGGACGAGTACATCATAAGGGACTTTTCGTCGCTGTTGTTTCCTCCTGCTGTAGTCTTGAAGAAGGTTCGTGCCGCGCGTGTAATACCTGGATGGATTTCGTGCTTCGTAAGATAGAGTTTCGAGGTCTCGACCGATTGGAGAGTTTAGTCGATGACACTGGCGATTATGTCAGAGAGTGGCCCTGGTGGTGGTTGTGACGAGTGTACCTGATGGTGATGACAGGTCGAGGAAGCCGTGTGTCTACCTGCAGTTGTGGTGTAGATGGTGATGATGACAGCCTATAGACAGGAGATGTCGATAGGTGAAGGAGTTAACGGACAGAACTTTTGACAGGTGGAGACGTGTGGAGACGGTGATGTGTGTGGAGACGGTGATGTCCTGTGACGGACATTGCCACAATTCTGAGGTGGATGGACGACCGGGACGAGCGACATAGAGAAATGGAACTTCAGAGGGAGGAGACACGAAGAGAGGAGGAAAAGTTGCGTTTTGAGGCACTATTGGCGACCCTGGCGCTAACCCACCCTCCCTCACTCGCGCACCAAGGCGCCAATATCCTCCCTCCTCCACCACACCAGCGTCCTCCAGGTACTCTTGCCTCCAAACAAACAGCTCCCAAGGCATCCGTTCAACCCCCACCCGCCCTCTCACCAGACGTCACGTTTCAGCTTTTTCGTGAGTGGAGGCGGCGCTGGACAGATTACTCCACGATGGTGGACCTGGACAGCATGCCTCCAAACAAACAGCTCATCCAACTGCGGATGTGTTTGACAGGTGAAGGAAACTGTATACCTGGGGCTAAGGACGTCTCATGATAGTGTTGATGACCAGTGGTAACAGGTGTGTAGACGGCAATGACGTCAGAGGAAGGCAGGTGTGTACGGGAGTGTGACGAAAGGTAATACAGGTATCAAAATCAGGATTCATATACATGTGATGATAAAACTGCGTGGAGACAGGTGCGTCTAACTGACAGTAGTGACAGATCATATAACTAAGTGAAAATAAACAGCTAAACGGTGACGGTATATTTATAATTATAGAAAGACTGTATTCTCTCTCTCTCTCTCTCTCTCTCTCTCTCTCTCTCTCCATACACACACTATAGCAGCCATGAAAAGCAAATTATGTTATAGAGAAAATGTGAACTTCTTTAAGTTACTGAGTGATTATTTAAGTAATGTGTAATATAAATGCGCTGGTCCTTCACGCCGATTTACACAGATGATTCATTTTAATTAAAGTGTCGGAAGGTTTAGGTGAGTTTTTTACAGGTGTGGGGAAGTGTTGTGAGCAAATGATGATTATCGAGAACTCCCCGGTGTTGAGATGAGTCTCTATCGTGCTGACGTGCCAGCTAAGAGTGACAGATAATAGTACAGACACTCAGCAGCTTCCAACCCTGTAATCTATCTTTGCAAACACTGCCTAAAATTTCACACTGATCCACCCAATGTGAAGTAGATGATTGATGTGTGTGTGTGTGTGTGTGTGTTTTGTGTGTGTGTTTTGTGTGTGTGTTTTGTGTGTGTGTGTGTGTGTGTGTGTGTGTGTGTGTGTTTTGTGTGTGTTTGTGTGTGTGTGTGTGTGTGTGTGTGTGTGTGTGTGTGTGTGTGTGTGTGTGTGTGTGTGTGTGTGTGTGTGTGTATGTGTGTGTGTCTGTGTGTGTGTGCATTTTGTATGTTTCTGTGTATGTGCGTTTGTGTGTATCTTTTGTGTTGTGTGTGTGTGTGTGTGTGTGTGTGTGTGTGGTTATTTGTACGTGTTTGTTTGAGTGTCTATGTGTGTGTGTATGTTTCTACTTCCCTATCTTTGCTTTATAATCTATATAAATGTACTGTACTTCAATGTGTATAAGTTTGTGCGTTTCTATATGTAAATTTATATATGTGTGTTTATATAGTTCATTTATATATACAACTATATTATTTCTTGTAAATAAACATCGGAAGCAATTAAAACATCCATCCATTCAATCTATCAATTTATTCAACTAATTATTTGTTCAATCATCATTCTTTTTATTTATTTATCTATTTGTCAATCAACCAATCTACTGTGTCTATCCGTCTATTCATCAATCCAGTCTATATCTGTCTGTGTCTGTCTGTCTGTCTGTCTGGCTGGCTGGCTATCCATCACATCTATCAGTCTATCATTTTATCAAAATGCATATCCCTTCAATTCATCAATCAATCAATCATTCGGCCTTCCTATCATACCCATCAATCATGCCCTGATCCGCGTGTGTTTTGAGAGGAAAGTGAGCCAGCTGTGCAACGTCAGGTTCCGACAAGTCGTTTAATCCCGAGCGACGTGCAGCTGTCAGCGGGTCGTCACGGCTGACAGGAGGCGTGACTGGAGAGAACAGTTCCCACGCTGTCAGACTCACGTAGACGTACCCTCTCTCCTGAGTAGCGGAGGGGGGTGAGAGGGAGAGGAGGTGGGTGAGAGGGAGAGGAAGGGGTGAGAAGGAGAGGAAGGGGTGAGAGGGAGAATAAGATGTGAGAGGGAGAGTAAGGGGTGAGAGGGAGAGGAAGGAGTGAGAGAGAGAGAGAGGAAGGGGTGAGAGGGAGGAGGAGGTGGATGAGAGGAAGAGGAGGTGGATGAGAGGAAGAGGAGGTGGGTGAAAGGGAGATGAGGTGGGTGAGAGGGAGAGGAGATGGGTGGGGAGAAAGAGGAGGGGATGAGAGGGAGAGGAGTTAAGGAGAGGGAGAGGAAGAGGGGAGAGGATGGAGAGGGGAGAGGAGAGGTGGAGAGAGAGAGGAGGGGGTGGAGAGGGGAGAGGAGGGAGAGAAGGGAGAAAGGGTGAGAGGGGAAAGGAGGGGGTGAGAGGGAGAGGAGGTGGGGCGGGAGAGGGGAGACGAGGTGGGGTGAGAGGGAGAGGAGGGGGTGAGAGGGAGAGGTGGTGGGGAGAGAAGGAGAGGAGGTGGGGAGAGAAGGAGAGGAAGTGGGGAGTGGGGAAGAGGAGAGGGGGGTGGGGAGGGGAGAGAAAGAGGGGAGAGGGGGAGTAAGAGGGGTGAGAGGGAGAGTAAGGGGTGAGAGGGGAGAGAAGGAGCAGAGAGAGAGAGGAAGGGGTGAGAGGGAGGAGGGGAGGTGGGTGAGAGGAAGAGGAGGTGATGAGAGGAAGGAGGAGGTGGGTGAAAGGAGATGAGGGTGGGAGAGGGAGAGAGAGCGGAAGGAAGAGAGGACAGAGAGAGAGGGCGAGAGGGGAGAGGAAGAGGAGAGATGGAGAGGGAAAGGAAGGGGTGAGAGGGAGAGGAGGAAGGGGTGAGAGGAAGAGGAGAGGGTGAGAGGGAGAGAAAGAGGTGAGAGGGAGAGTAAGAGGTGAGAGGGAGAGTAAGGGGTGAGAGGGAGAGGAGGAAGGGGTGAGAGGAAGAGGAGAGGGTGAGAGGGAGAGAAAGAGGTGAGAGGGAGAGAAAGAGGTGAGAGGGAGAGTAAGGGGTGAGAGGGAGAGGAAGGAGTGAGAGAGAGAGGAAGGGGTGAGAGGGAGGAGGAGGTGGGTGAGAGGAAGAGGAGGTGGATGAGAGGAAGAGGAGGTGGGTGAAAGGGAGATGAGGTGGGTGAGAGGGAGAGGAGGTGGGTGAGAGGGAGAGGAGGGGGTGAGAGGGAGAGGAGGGAGGGAGAGGGAGAGGAGGGGGGTGAGAGGGAGAGGAGGGGTGAGAGGGGAGAGGAGGTGGGGAAAGGGAGAGGAGGGGGTGAGAGGGAGAGGAGGGGTGAGAGGGGAGAGGGAGGTGGGGTGGAGAGGGGAGAGGGAGGGGGGGAAGGGAGAGGAGGGGGTGGAGAAGGAGAGGAGGGGGGTGAGAGGGGGGATGAGGGTGATGAAAGGGAGGGGAGGTGGTGGGAGAGGGAGAGGAGGGAGGAAGGAAGAGCAGGGTGAGAGGGAGAGGAGGTGGTGAGAGGGAGAGGAGGGAGTGAAAGGAAGAGCAGGGGTGAGAGGGAGAGGAAGGAGGAGGTGGGTGAGAGGGAGAGGAAGGGATGAGAGGGAGAGGAAGGGGTGAGAGGGAGAGGAAGAAGTGAGAGGGAGAGCGAGGAGGAGGTGGGTGAGAGGAGAGGAAGAGGGAGAGGGAGAGGTGAGAAGGTGGAGGAAGGGGTGAGAGGGAGAGGAGGGGGTGAGAGGGAGAGGAAGGGGTGAGAGGGAGAGGAAGGGGTGAGAGGGAGAGAGGTGGGTGAGAGGGAGAGGAGGTGGGTGAGAGGGAGAGAAGGTGGGTGAGAGGGAGAGGAGAGGAGGGGAAGGAGAGAATAGGATAAGAGAGAGATGGGAAAGTAAGATAGGGAAAGGAAGAGGAAAGAAGCGGGAGAGAGAGAGGGAGAGATATGAGAGGTGATAGAGACAGAAAGAACGATAGAGGATAAGATGAAAGGAGAGGAAGAGAGAGGATGGGGAAGAATGGAGAGAAAGAGAGGGAGAGAAGATGATAGCATAGAAAGGAAAGGAAAGGGAAGGGTAAGGAAGGAAGATGAAGGAGTGAGGTAAAAGGGAAAGGAGAAATTGAAGGAAAGAATGAAGGGGGAGAAATAAAAGGAGAGAGAGGGTGAGAGGGGAGGAAAATGATAGGAAAACGAAAGAAAGGAAGAAGAGAGAAAAGAGAATATTTAGAGTAAAGATGAAGGTAGATAAGCAGAAAGAAAGTGAAGAAGGGGATAAGAGGGAAAGATGAGGAGATTAATGGAAAAGAGAGATAGAGGAAGAGGAGAACAATGGGGGGTGAGAGGCAGAGAGGAGGAGGAGAGTGAGAAGGAAAGGAGATGGAGAGTAGAAGACGAAGGAGTAGATGAGAAAGAAGGAGGAGAAGAGGGAAAACAGATGTAGGGCTAGAGTGGAATAAGGAAATGGATAGGGAAAAATGTGTGTGTGAGAGAGAGAGAGAGAGAGAGAGAGAGAGAGAGAGGATAGAATGAAAGAGGTAATAAAAACGAGGTAGGAAAGGATGGGAAGGGAAATAATAACTCACCTGAGCTATTCACCTAAACACTCACCTGACCAACTCGTCAAAGCTCACCTGTACAATCAGTGATCATTAATACCTCTGAAAATAACTTGATAATTTCCAGGTAATATCAAATTATTTCGTGTTTCAGTAAATATTAAATATATTGTAAATTTGTTAATATTTATATATGTTCTGTGTATTTATCTAACACTTTGTATAATTTTGTATGTATCTATCAAACTTTTTGTCTATCATTATCTGCTTATCTGTCTGTCTATGTGCGGGTGTTGCAATATGTCTATATATTTAAGTAAAATGAATCTTTGTTCAGCCTGTTTACGAATTTGTGTGTGTGTGTGTGTGTGTGTGTGTGTGTGTGTGTGTGTGTGTTTAATAGAGAGATAGATATATAAATATTCATACACGTATAAAACCCTGGCACACAGGTAATGAAGCCATCGTCATTAGCAGGTGTCATTAACCTGCCCATTCCTCATCTAACATTAGCTCTGTTGCTTGTAATTAATGGTAGTGAAGAGCTAGGTAGTGGACCAATTAGCTCTCTTACGTTATCTTCAGATCAACTCCTTCAGGTACTTTTAACAGGTCTCAGCCAATCATTACCTGGCCGGGCACACACCTGGCCCTACTCTTCGTCTCCTCTTAAGGTAAGGAATTCTCATACTTGTCACATATTAATGGAAAAGTAAATTCTACTCTGAGTTATATATTAGAGCCAATGAGGCAAAAAATAGGGTAATTAATATGTTGTAATCTGTTCAATACGTTGCGCTATGGCCACCTGCCTCGTCCTTAAGCCCAGATCCTGAGGCGTCGTTTCTCCTCCTCGTCTTAACAACTCAACCCGATAACCAAAACCTCTCCCAAGTGCATAAATAAAATATAATAAAAGTAAGAGTAGTATTAACTGAATAAATCTTTGGTGATTAATTCAAAACTTTTCCACCTGGATCAGTCATCACAGGTAAGCTCCAGGTGATTATGTGCTTTTAATCAAGGTATGAAACTTGTTGATAAGTATATGACTTTTAATACAATGGAAATATTGATCACCTTTCAAGACACGCAAGAATTTATGTTTTTCTTATAAGAGGTTAATGTCGATATTGCGTGTAAATGGCCTGTGTTAATATAAACTTTAACGTACATTAATACAATACAATGTTTATTTAGCTCCAGTCGTCATCTTGATTTCCAATTTAACTGAACACATTAAGCTACTTCCTATAATTTGACTTAAAAAACTTAAAGTTATAAGAATTCAGCTAACAGGATTTGTTTTGAAGAAGTTCTCTCCTCCTCCTCCTCATCCTCCTCCTCCCTCTGTTCCTCCTTCTCCTTCCTCTGTTCCTCCTCCTCCTCCCCCTCCTCCCACTGTTCCTCCTCCTCTTCCTCCTCCTCCTCTTCTTTCTTTTGCATTTCTTTCCAGCTCCCTCATCTTCTTTTCCACCTCCTTCATTCTTCTTCCCTTTTCCTACCTCCCTCTCCCTCTCTTCCTTCTTCCATCTACTTCCTTTCTTTCCACTTTCTTCCTCCATTTCCCCTTCCCTCTACTCCTACTTCTGCTTCTACTTCCTTCCTTCCCCCCCATCATCCCACAGGCAAGAACAAATTCATCACAATTGTATCACAAATCATCATCATCATTATAGGTGTGGTTGATATCTAGATTTAATTACTTTGACTTGACAAGGATTTGACAGTTTAGGCCTAGCAGCGATATAACACCTTTGATGTGACAGGTTATTGACAGCCGGGACCTGACAGGGAGATGACAACTTTACCTAGACAGGATTTTGACAGCTCTGGTCAGGCGGGGAGATAACAGCTATGATTTGACAAGTTGTTGAAAGCTTTGATTTGACACGCTGTTGGCAATTTTGACCTGACAGGGAGATGACAGCTCTAACTAGACAGGGAAATGACAGCTCTAACATAACAGGGAGAAAACAGCTCTAACTTGACAGGGAGGTGACATCTTTAGCTTGACAAGGAGATGACAGCCCTAACTAGACAGGGAGATGATAGCTCTAGCTTAACAGGGAGAAGACGGCTCTTCGAGTAATATTAAGATAAGTATTATAAACACAACACTGACTCATTGTATATAATATTCACTACATTAAACCAGTCACAAGATTTCCTGCCATGTGAATAATGCATGAAAACCTGTAAATATACCAAGAAATATGACCCAGTACATAGCAGCAGAGTCATGCCAAACTTTAATACATCATGCTGGTTGTTGTCCGATAAGGATTCCCTGGGCCCGCATTTTTGAGGTAGTAGGTAGCTACCGAACAGGGAGGTACTTTCTGCCTCATTGTAGGGTCTCATGACAAAACAACCCGATGCCAAAGGAATCGAACCCAGAACCAAGGAATTTTGAATCGTTACTTTATGATGTGTTGTGATGCTGAGTGAGGATGGATGAGTTTTTAGGATGGATCAGCCCTAAGTCAAAAAAGTAGCCAACGCTCTTGTTAAGAGAATAAAAAATATAATTATAATTAGAGAAATTCCTACTTTTTCCCTAGGGCTTGCGCCCCTCCTGGAAATTACTAAGATCGTGGTCCCCCTAATCCTTCTACACCCACTACACACCTCTACACCTGTTTGTGCCGGTTGAGGATAGGGGAGGGGTATTCCACGCCCTTCCCAGTCGGTGGGTCCTGATATCTTCCGTCTGCGCCTGACGGATGGTACAATTCTCCACATCCCAGGATGGGTGAGGATAGGGGAGGGGGATGGGGAGGGGAGAGCCTCCATCGCCTTTCCCAGTCGGTGGGTCCTGACACCTTCCGTCTGCGCCTGACGGATGGTACAAATTATTCACCACCTCCCAGGATGGGCGAGGATGGGGGGAGGAGGATGGGGAGGATTTTAATGCTTCCTTCCCAGTCGGTGGGTCCTGATACCTTCCGTCTGCGCCTGGACGGATGGTGCTATCTACCACCTCACAGGATGGGCGCGGAGATGGGGAGGGGATGGGGGGGGATGGGGGGATGGGGAGGGATTCCACGCCTTCCCAGTCGGTGGGGTCCTGATACCTTCCGGGTCTGCGCCTGACGGATGGTACCATTCACCACCTCCCCAGGATGGGCGAGGATGGGGGAGGGAATGGGGGACAGATCTTGGGATTTCCACACCCTTCCCAGTCGGTGGGTCCTGATACTTTCCGTCTGCGCTCGACGGATAGTACCATCTACCACCTCCCAGGATGGGTGGAGGATAGGGAGGGGACAGGGGGGATGGGGGATTCCACGCCCTTCCCAATCGGTGGGTCCTGATACCTTCCGTTGGCAATTGGTGGATGGTACCATTCTCCACCACCCAGGATGGGTGTGGATGGGGGATGGGGGGATTCCACGCCCTTCCCAGTCGGTAGGGCCTGATACCTTCTGTCGGCGCCCGACGGATGGTACCATTCTGAACCTCTCAGGATGGGTGTGGATGGGGGATGGGGGGATTCCACGCCCTTCCCAGTCGGTGGGTCCTGATACCTTCCGTTGGCAACTGTGGATAGTACTTATTCCCACCTCCCAGATGAGCGAGGATGGGGGGTTTTGTTATTTTTTTTCCCGAGATGACAGCTCCCAACATCACCACCCAGTTAAGGGCAGTGCAGGGATCAATGTCATCTTCGGGATGTCATTGTCGGGATGTCATAGTCGGGATATCACAGTTAAGGACGAGATGACAGCTCCCAACATCACTACCCAGTTAAGGGCAGTGCAGGGATCAATGTCATCTTCGGGATGTCATTGTCGGGATGTCATAGTCGGGATGTCACAGTTAAGGTCGAGATGACAGCTCCCAACATCACTACCCAGTTAAGGGCAGTGCAGGGATCAATGCCATACTCGTGAGTGTCTTGTGTTTAAGTCACCCACCCGAGTGATCAGTTCAAGTGAGCAACTGGCTGGGCCCAGCCTCGACCTGGTCCCGGCGGCGCTAGACGGTGGTACGTAGTTCGTCATGCCACCGCCAGGGGGTCTACTATCGGCCTTTTCGAAGGCCTATTTATGTTACATATGGTGTTTTTTCTTTTTTCTTTAATAATTCATATGTTTATGCAGTTTTTCTCAGGATATGTTTGAATTTATACTCAAATAGCAGAGCTAGAGTTGTTGTTTACAAGTTACAACTGTTGTGTGTGCGTGTGAAAGATTTAGGAGTAATGATAAGTAGGGAAGAGGGGTAACAAAGTACCTCACTTGGAATAAGCAGTTCAGTTCTGGTCACCGTACTACAGAATGGATACAGAATCCCTAGAATTAATTCAGAGGAAAATGACAAGACTAATAATCCAGGGTATTACGAACCTTGAATACAGAGACAGATTAAAGCACATAAATTTGTACTCCCTGGAGAGACGTAGAGTGAGGGGCGATATGATCGAGGTGTATAAATGGAAGTCAGGAAACTCGTACAAATGGTTTTAAATAAGACAAATAGCGCTGCAGTGTGTGTGTGTGTGTGTGTGTTGATAAATAAGTTGTATATACACTAACTCAAGATAAGGAAGCAATCGTCGTACAAATGATAATGTAAATAAAAAGGAACAGGAACACTTTGGTAAAAGAAGAAATACTTGGAACATTTTTCTGGTTGTTCCGCCTCAATTCCAACTCGCATCTGCTTTGACTATATATTACATTATTTGTTTGTTGTGTCTCGTGCATAAGGAAAGCTGCTTTTATCGCGCCTTTCATTTGAAAATCAGCGCCTTTGTATTTCTTACATCATCTATTTTATGTAATACAGATTTACGTATAAACATATTATTGTTATGTATGTAAAATATATTTTTGTGTTGGCATAATTTTCATCTGAATTATGAGAGAGACAGACAGAGACCGAGAGATACACACAGACAGACAGAGGCCAACAGACAGACGGACAGAGATAGTCAGACAGACACAGAGACATTCATACAAGAGAAAACACAGACAGGCATAGAGCGACAGATACACAGAGATAGACAGACAGACAGTGATAGGCAGACGGACAGACAGGCAAGCAGAGTGAGAAAGGCAATCGGGCAGAGACAGCTAGAGAGACAGAGACCGATATTGTAAGAAAGACAAACACACAGAAACCGACAGACAGACAGACAGAGTGTTTCTGCCCGTCTGTCTGACTGTCTCTGTCTGTCTGTCTCTTTCGTCTGTGTTAGTCTCCGTCTCCGTCTCTCTGTTTCTGTCTGTCCCTCTCTTTCTGTCTGTCTGTCTGTTTGCTGTCTGTGTGTGTCTCTGTCTATCTTTCTTTGTTTCTCTGTGTCTGTCTCCGTCTGTCTCTGTTTGTCTATCTGTCAGTCTCTTTATGTCTGTCTGTCAGTCTCTGTGTGTCTGTCTGTCAGTCTCTGTGTGTCTGTCTGTCAGTCTCTGTATGTCTGTCTGAGTGTCTGTCTCTGTCTGTCTATTTCTGTCTCGGTATGTCTATGTCTTTCTCTCATTCGTTATCTGTCTGTCTGACAGTCTCATTTTGTCTATATCTGTTTGTCTAACTGTCTTTGTCCGTCTGTCATTTGGTCTGACTGTCTCTGTCTATCTGTCTGTATGTCTGTTCTATCTTTATCACTTTGACTATATGTCTGTCTGTCTGTATGTCTTTCTCACCCTGTCTGTCTCTCTGTCATTCTTTCTCGCTCTGTTTGTCTTTCTCACTCTGTCTGTCTTCTTCACTCTGTCTGTCATTCTCACTTTGTCTGTCTCTGTCTGACTGTGTGTCTGCGTCTTTCTCTGCCTGTCATATCTTTCTCACAATGTAGGTCCCTGCCTGACTGTCTATCTGTATGTCTGCCTCTGCCTGTCTACCTTTCGCATTCTGTCTGTCTGTCTGACTATCTCTGTCCGTCTGTCTGTTGGTCTCTGTCTGTGTGTGAGTGTCTCTGCCTGTGTGTCTCTCAGTCTATTTATCTTTGTGTCTCAATATCTGTCTGTTTGTCTGTTTCAGTTTATGTCTGTCTGGCAGACAGAGACAGACAGACAAAGACAAATACAGATAGAGATTGAGACAAACAGACAGAGACAGACAGACAGAAACAGACACAGACACACAGACAGAGATTGAGATACAAAGACAGACAGAGACTGAGACACACACAGACAGAGACCAACAGACAGACAGAGAGATTCCTACAAGTTGTTATTATTTCTTCTTTTACCAAAGTGTTCCTGTTGCTTAACAACTCAATCAGATACGTTATGGTTACGTGGTGAGTCAATGTTTTGTCTGTTTCAGTTTGGGTGACAGCGGTCGAGCCTGAGAAGAGCGCCGGACCTTCTTATTTACGGCGATTCCTTCTTTATCTTGAGTTATTAGCCAAGATTGGCTGCAAAAGGGCCACACAGCGTCAATACAATTGTAACTGCTATTTGAGTATAAATTCATACAAATCCTCAGAAAAACTACGTAAATATATGAATTATTAAAGAAAAACAACAAAACCAACAAATGTAACATAAAAGAACCTTCAGAAAATCCGATAGTAGACCCCTGGCGGTGGCATGACGAACTACGTCTAGCACCGCCGGAACCAGTTCGAGGCTGGGCCCAGCCAGTTACTCACAACTGATCACTCGGGTATGGAAGTGCTGTATGGTAGTGTGCTGTGGTGTAGGCGAGTGTAGGGTAGGGTACTGGCATATTTGGACTTATTAAAATATGAAATCTAGGCTAATAAGTAATTATACTAAGGAAATGATTATTTTGGTAGTGCTGGACGGTTATTAATTGCGCTCATTACGAAAATTGGGTCGATATAAATTCTGATAAAGGACGTCATTCACCATCCCAGGGGAAGCTGTTCTCACCACTCTTCAAATAGACCACTTACGACATTTTTTAGTTCAATTTGATTTCAATACATTTCTACACATAAATTAGTTGTATTAGTTATCTTAAAGGCTTACCTTTCATGATGGTTAGGCGAATTTGGAGGATATAAACGGCGATGAGACAAGTAGAGGCTGGCGGCATTTTTCGTACACAAACATGGACCGCTTTTAAAAAGAACAATACAATTCTGCATGTGCTGTTCTGTATGGAGTATATCGTATAACAAATATTATTCCTTTGCAGATTTATACATTTTATGTCCATCCAAATCAATTTTCTTTCTTTTGGTTTCAAAAATAGTTCCCGGACGAAATTTCCCCATGTTCCAATAACGATGGCTTTCCACGGGTAATGTTGTGAACCTCGTGGAGAACTTAAGTTGTTCCTGGAAATGAAATGGAAGGATGATTTACTAAGTCACTTCAATGTTGATATTGTGTTCTCCTCTATCTCTCTCTTGTGTGTGTTTTTTTTTACGGGAATTAGCCAACCCGGGCACAGGTCAAACGACCCACAACGGAGCCTGGGGGGCGAAAAAAAAGAACTTTATTTTTATGAGATTCTGTCTGTTCGTCCATCTTGTGCGGGCAATCAACATGGTAGGTAGTGAGCCGGTCGAGTCTCTGTTGTTTTGACGCTTTTTTGTTTTTTTAATGCCCCAATTTAAAAGAGTGACTTACAGTAGATGAATTCGCCATTTGGGGGTAAGGGTGGGGGGAGTGAGGGTGGGGGATGGGGGTTGGCGGGGTGAGGGTGGAGGGTGGGGGATGAGGGGTGTGGTAATGGAGAAGGTTTAGGTGAGGGAATTTAGTGGACAAAGACTTGAGAATCCAACAGACATATACACAAGATAGTCATACACACACATACATGGCAGTCATATGCACAAGACAGTCATACACACACATACATGGCAGTCATATGCACAAGACAGTCATACACGCACACACACACCCGAGAGTCATGTACACAAGAAGACAAGTCATACACGCCCACATAGCTTGAATGTTGTACGGAGTGCCCCATTATATCTCTATGTTAATAAACGTCTACTTTTGGAGGTTGACTGCGTAAATATATGAATTATTAAAGAAAAACAGGAAAAACAGCTAATGTAACATAAATAGACCTTCCAAAAAGTCGATAGTAATTCCCCTGCCTGTGACACGACGAAGTACAGTAAGTACCTCTATCTAGCTCCTCCAGTACCAGATCGAGGCAAGGCCAAGCCAGTTCATCACTTATTAACTAAACTCTCGGGTAGGTGTGGTGTCGGGTGGTGTAGTGTTGGGTGGTGAAGTGTTGGGTAGGGTGGTGTGGGGTGGTGTAAGGTAAGGTTAGGTAGGGTAGGACATCCCGTCAATAACCCCCCACCCACACCCATCATCCTCTCACCCATCCTGGGAGGTGGAGTATGGTACCATCCGTCAGCCAACAACAGAAGGTACCAAGAACCACTGACTGGAAAGGGTGAGAGGATGAAGGGGTGGGTGAGGAATCCCCCCCCCCCAAAAAAAAGATAAATAAAAAATAAAAAAATCCCCATCCTCGTTCCATCCTGGGAGGTGGAGAAGGCACCATCTGTCAGGCGCAGACGGAATATAGACCCACCGACTGGGAAGGGCGAATCCCCATCCCGCCCATCCCCCCCATCCCCTCCCCCATCCTCGCACATCCGGGAGGTGGAGAAGGCACCATCCGTCAGGCGCCGACGGAAGGTATCACGACCCACCGACTGGAAGGGCGGAATTCCATCCCTCCCCATCCTCGCCCATCCTGGGAGGTGGTGAATGGTACCATCCGTCAGGCGCAGACGGAAGGTATCACGACCCACCGACTGGGAAGGGTAGCGGAACCCCCCCATCCCCCCGCCCCTGGAGGTGGTGAACCATCCGTCAGGCAGACGGAAGGCACGAGCCACCGACTGGGGGAACCCTCCCATCGTCAGGCGCCGACGGAAGGTATCAGGACCCACCGACTAAGGGCGGGCCTCCCATCCCCCATCCCCCTGCCCATCCCCATCCCCCATCCTCGCCCATCCTGGGAGGTGGAGAATGGTACCATCCGTCAGGCGAGACAGGTATCAGGACCCACCGACTGGGGAAGGGCGTAATCCCATCCCCCATCCCCCCCAACCCCGCCCATCCCCCATCCCTCCCCATCCTCGCCCATCCTGGGAGGATGAATGGTACCATCCGGGCGCAGAACGGAAGGTATCAGGACCCACCGACTGGGAAGGGCGTGGAACCCGCCCCATCCCCCCATCACCCATCCGCCCATCCTGAGGGAGAATGGCACCATCCGTCAGGCGCCGACGAAGGTATCACGACCCACCGACTAAGGGCGTGAATCCCCATCCCCCATCCCCCATCCTCGCCCATCCTGGGAGGTGGTATGGTCCATCCAGCGCAGACGGAAGTATCACACCCACCGACTGAAGGGCGTGGAATCCCATCCCCTATCCCCCCCTCTATCCCCCCATCCCCTCGCCCATCGAGGTAGAATGGAAGGTATCAGACCCACCGACTGGAATGGCGTGGAATCCCCATCCCCCCATCCCGCCCATCCCCCCATCCCCATCCCGCCCATCCTGGGAGGTGGTGAATGGTACCATCCGTCAGGCGCAGACGGAAGGTATCAGGACCCACCGACTGGGAAGGGCGTGGAATCCCGCCCCATCCCCCGTCACCCATCCTCGCCCATCCTGGGAGGTGGAGAATGCACCATCCGTCAGGCGCCGACGGAAGGTATCACGACCCACCGACTGGGAAGGGGCCTGAACTCCATCCCCCCATCCCCTTCATCCTCGCCCATCCTGGGAGGTGGAATGGTACCATCCGTCAGGGCAGACGGAAGGTATCACGACCCACCGACTGGGAAGGGCGGGAATCCCATCCCCTATCCCCCATCCCCCCATGCCCCCCATCCCCGCCCATCCTTGGGAGGTGGTGAATGAGATGAAGGTATCACGACCCACCGACTGGGAAGGGCGGAACTCCCCATCCCATCCCCGCCATCCCCTCCCCATCCTGCCCATCCTGGGAGGGAAACCATCCGTCAGGCGCAGACGGAAGGTATCAGACCCACCGAGGGAAGGGCGGAATCCCTTCATCCCCATCCTCCAACCCCATCCCCCATCCCTCCCCATCCCCCCATCCCCCATCTCGCCCATCCTGGAGGTGGAGAATGGTACCATCCGTCAGGCGCAGACGGAAGGTATCAGGACCCACCGACTGGGAAGGGTGTGGAATCCACCCCCCATCCCCCCCATCCCCCATCCCCTATCCATTTCCTTATTCACTCTAGCCTCTACATCTGTTTTCCTCTTCTCCTTTCTCTTTCTCATCTACTCCTTCGCCTCTCCATCTCCTTCTTCACTCTCCTCCTCCTCTGCCTCTCACCCCTGCTTATTCTCTTTTCTCTCTTCTTCCTTTCTTTAGTTTTCCTATCATTTTCCTCCCCTCTCATCCTCTCTCTCCTTTTCTCCCTCATTCTTTCCTTCAATTTCTCCTTTCCCTTTTTCCTCACCACCCTTCAACTTCCTTCCTTTCCTTCCTATGCTATCATCTTCTCTCCCTCTCTTTCTCTCCATTCTTACCCATCGTCTCTCTTCCTCGCATTCTTTCTCTGTTTTTACCCTCTCTCCCTCTCACCTCTTTCTCTCCCTCTCACCCTCTCCTCTTCCTCTCACCCCTCCTCTCCCTCTCACCCCCCTCCTCTCCTCACCCCTCCTCTCCCTCCCTGCCCCTCCTCTCCTTCCCTCTCTGCCCTCCTCTCCTTCTCACCCCTTCATCTCCCTCTCACCCCCTCCTCTCCCTCTCACCCACCTCCTCTCCCTCTCACCCACCTCCTCTCCCTCTCACCCCCTCCTCTCCTTCTCTCCCACCTCCTCTCCCTCTCACCCCTTCCTCTCACGCCAGGGGTCTACTATCGGATTTTCTGAAGGTTCTTTTATGTTACATTTGTTGGTTTTGTTGTTTTTCTTTAATAATTCATATATTTACGTAGTTTTTCTCAGGATTTGTATGAATTTATACTCAAATAGCAGTTACAATTGTATTGACGCTGTGTGTGGCCCTTTTGCAGCCAATCTTGGCTACTAACTCAAGATAAAGAAGGAATTGCCGTAAATAAGAAGGTCCGGCGCTCTTCTCAGGCTCGACCGCTGTCACCCAAACTGTAACAGACAAAACATTGACTCACCACGTAACCATAACGTATCTGATTGAGTTGTTAAGCAACAGGAACACTTTGGTAAAAGAAGAAATAATAACAACTTGTAGGAATCTCTCTGTCTGTCTGTTGGTCTGTGTCTGTCTGTTAGTCTCTGTCTGTGTGTGTCTCAGTCTCTGTCTGTCTTTGCATCTCAATCTCTGTCTGTGTGTCTGTGTCTGTTTCTGTCTGTCTGTCTCTGTCTGTTTGTCTCAATCTCTATCTGTATTTGTCTTTGTCTGTCTGTCTGTCTGCCAGACAGACATAAACTGAGACAGACAAACAGACAGATATTGAGACACAAAGACAAATAGACTGAGAGACACACAGGCAGAGACACTCATACACAGACAGAGACCAACAGACAGACGGACAGAGATAGTCAGACAGACAGACAGAATGCGAAAGGTAGACAGGCAGAGGCAGACATACAGATAGAAAGTCAGACAGGGACCTACATTGTGAGAAAGATATGACAGGCAGAGAAAGACGCAGACACACAGTCAGACAGAGACAGACATACAGACAGACAGATACATAGTCAAAGTGATAAAGATAGAACAGACATACAGACAGATAGACAGAGACAGTCAGATCAAATGACAGACGGACAAAGACAGTTAGACAAACAGATATAGACATAACAATAATATGTTTATACGTGAATCTGTATTACATAAAATAGATGATGTAAGAAATACAAAGGCGCTGATTTTCCAATAAAAGCAGCTTTCCTTATGCACGAGACACAACAAACAAGTAATGTAATATATAGTCAAAGCAGATGCGAGTTGGAATTGAGGCGGAACAACCAGAAAAATGTTCCAAGTATTTCTTCTTTTACCAAGTGTTCCTGTTCCTTTTTATTTACATTATCATTTGTACGACGATTGCTTCCTTATCTTGAGTTAGTGTATATACAACTTATTTATCAACACACACACACACACACACACACACTGCAGCGCTATTTGTCTTATTTAAAACCATTTGTACGAGTTTCCTGACTTCCATTTATACACCTCGATCATATCGCCCCTCACTCTACGTCTCCAGGGAGTACAAATTTATGTGCTTTAATCTGCCTCTGTATTCAAGGTTCGTAATACCCTGGATTATTAGTCTTGTCATTTTCCTCTGAATTAATTCTAGGGATTCTGTATCCATTCTGTAGTACGGTGACCAGAACTGAACTGCTTATTCCAAGTGAGGTACTTTGTTACCCCTCTTCCCTACTTATCATTACTCCTAAATCTTTCACACGCACACACAACAGTTGTAACTTGTAAACAACAACTCTAGCTCTGCTATTTGAGTATAAATTCAAACATATCCTGAGAAAAACTGCATAAACATATCAATTATTAAAGAAAAAAGAAAAAACACCATATGTAACATAAATAGGCCTTCGAAAAGGCCGATAGTAGACTCCCTGGCGGTGGCATGACGAACTACGTACCACCGTCTAGCGCCGCCGGGACCAGGTCGAGGCTGGGCCCAGCCAGTTGCTCACTTGAACTGATCACTCGGGTGGGTGACTTAAACACAAGACACTCACGAGTATGGCATTGATCCCTGCACTGCCCTTAACTGGGTAGTGATGTTGGGAGCTGTCATCTCGACCTTAACTGTGACATCCCGACTATGACATCCCGACAATGACATCCCGAAGATGACATTGATCCCTGCACTGCCCTTAACTGGGTAGTGATGTTGGGAGCTGTCATCTCGTCCTTAACTGTGATATCCCGACTATGACATCCCGACAATGACATCCCGAAGATGACATTGATCCCTGCACTGCCCTTAACTGGGTGGTGATGTTGGGAGCTGTCATCTGAAACACCCACCCCCCATCCTCGCTCATCCTGGGAGGTGGAGAATGGTACCATCCGGTAGTTGGCAACGGAAGGTATCAGGACCCACCGACTGGGAAGGGCGTGGAATCCCCCCATCCCCCATCCACACCCATCCTGGGAGGTGCAGAATGGTACCATCCGTCGGGCGCCGACGGAAGGTATCAGGACCTACCGACTGGGAAGGGCGTGGAATCCTTCCATCCCCCATCCTCGCCCATCCTGGAAGGTGGTGAATGGTACCATCCACCAGTTGCAAACGGAAGGTATCAGGACCCACAGACTGCGGAATCCCATCCCCCATCCCCATCCTCGCCCATCCTGGGAGGTGGTGAATGGTACCATCCGTCAGGCGCAAACGGAAGGTATCACGACCCACCGACTGGGAAGGGCGGAACTCCCCATCCCCCATCCCCCCATCCCTCCACCATCCTCGCCCATCCTGGGAGGTGGTGAATGGTACCATCCGTCAGGCGCCTACGGATAGTATCACGACCTGACTGAGAAGGGCGTGAAATCCCCATCCCCTATCCTCATCCCTCTACCCCATCCTCGCCCATCCTGGGAGGTGGTGAATGGACCATCCGTCGACGCAGACGGAAGGTATCAGGACTCCACCGACTGGGAAGGGTGTGGAATTCCCCATCCCCCCTCCCCCCATCCCTCCACCATCCTCGCCCATCCTGGGAGGTGAGGATTGTACAATTCCATCGTATGCCGACGGATGGTATCACGACTCACCGATTGGGAAGGCGTGGAATCTCCCCCATCCCCATCCTCGCCCATCCTGGGAGGTGGTGAATGGTACCATCCGTCAGGCGCAGACGGAAGGTATCAGACCCACCGACTGAAGGGCGTGAATCCCCATCCCCCATCCTCCCCATCCCCCATCCCCCATCCCCATCCTCGCCCATCCTGAGGTGGGGAATGGTACCGTCCGTCAGGCGCAGACGGAAGGTATCAGGACCCATCTATGGAAGGGTGTGAATCCCCCATCCCCTCCCCCCATCCTCACCCATCCTGGGAGGGTAGAATGGTACCATCCGTCAGGCGCAGATGGAAGATATCAGGACCCACCGATCTGGAAGGGCGGAACTCCATCCCCCAGCCCTTCCCCATCCTCCTCCCCATCCTCGCCCATCCTGGGAGGTGGAATGGTACCATCCGTCAGGCGCAGACGGAAGGTATCAGACCCACCGACTGGGAAGATCGAATCCCCCATCCCTCTCCCCCATCCTCGCCCATCCTGGGAGGTGGAGAATGGTACCATCTCTGTGGCGCCGACGGAAGGTATCAGGACCCACTGACTGGGAAGGGCGTGAACCCCCATCCTCCCCCATCCCATCCCCCATCCCTTCCCCCATCCTCGCCCATCCTGGGAGGTGGAGAATGGTACCATCCGTCAGGCGCCGACGGAAGGTATCAGGACCCACTGACTGGGAAGGGCCTGAATCCCCCATCCTCCCCTTCCCCCATCCCCCATCCCTCCCCATCCTCGCCCATCCTGAGGTGGTGAATGGTACCATCCGTCAGGCGCAGACGGAAGGTATCAGGACCCACCGACTTGGAAGGGTGTGAATCCCCATCCTCCCCCTCATCCCTCCCCCCATCCTCGCCCATCTTGGGAGGTGTTGAATGGTACATCCGTCAGGCGAGACGGAAGGTATCACGACCACCGACTGGGAAGGGCGGAATCCCCCATCCCCCAACCCCATCCTCGCCCATCCTGGGAGGTGGTGAATGGTACCATCCTCAGGCGCAGACGGAAGATTAGGACCCACCGACTGGAAGGTGGAACTCCCCATCCCCATCCCCCCATCCCCATCCCCCATCCTCGCCCATCCTGGGAGGTGGAATGGTACCATCCGTCAGGCGCAGACGGAAGGTATCAGGACCCACCGACTGGAAGGTGTGAATCCCCATCCCCCCCCATCCCCCATCCTCGCCCATCTCCATCCGCCCATCCTGAGGTGGGAATGGTACCATCCGTCAGGCGCAGACGGAAGGTATCAGGACCCACCGACTGAAAAGTGAATTCCATCCCCCATCCCTCCCCATCCCCATCCATCCCCATCCTCGTCCATCCTGGGAGGTGGTGAATGGTACCATCTGTCAGGCGCAGACGAAGGTATCAGACCCACCCACTGGGAAGGGCGTGGAATCCCCCATCCCCCTCCCCATCCTCGCCCATCCTGGGAGGTGATGAATGGTACCATCCGTCAGGCGCAGACGGAAGGTATCACGACCCACCGACTGGGAAGGGCGTGGAATCCCCCCCCCCATCCCCCCTATCCCCCTCCCCCATCCTCGCCCATCCTGTGAGGTGGTGAATGGTACCATCCGTCAGGCGCAGACGGAAGGTATCAGGACCCACCGACTGGGAAGGGCGTGGAATCCCCCCCTCCCCCATCCTCACCCATCCTGGGAGGTGGTGAATGGTACCATCCGTCAGGCGCAGACGGAAGGTATCAGGACCCACCGACTCGGGAAGACGTGAATCCACCCCCATCCCACCTCCCCATCCTCGCCATCCTGGGAGGTGGTGAATGGTACCATCCGTCAGGCGCCTGGTAAGCACACCTGGTAAGCACACCTGATAAGCACTCCTGATAGCGCACTGTATTAGGAGGGAACCCAGTGCTTACCTCCAGGCATAGTCTCTCACTGTCAAGATAATATATAAACACACAATTAAAATCCATATAAGTCAAGGCCGAGTGGATACAAGAGTCGCCTCCTCTCCTAAGGGTCACATGGTTCGATTACAGGGCCTCCTAGTCCACCCAGGTGTAAATTGGTACCGAACTTGTGACTGTACACACAACGAGGCCCCGGATGGTGCAACACTACCACCACTACTACCATAACTACTACCACCACTACTACCATAACTACTTTTTTTCTTTTTTCTTTTAATCGTGGCCTCCAGCCTCCCCCAATAGCCACACCTTCGCCACCACCTTAATATTAAATATCCTAATACATAAGTAACTATCCTATCTGTGTTAAATTAGTTGGTCCCATCCCACCAGAGGTTGTGAACACTAGAGGAGTGAAGCTGCCGTTTTGAATTCTCTCCCCATATTCTCTTGTCGTTCTCGTTCCTCTTATGTGCAGCATCGAGAGCTAGGTTTCGGTGACATGCAGCCATGGGATCAAAAATCCTGATGTCTAAGAAAGCTCGCTGTCCCCGCGTCCAGAATCCTCGAGCACTGACGTCCACACGGGCTTCGTTAGATGTGTTTGAAGTCCTGTGTTGCAAGATCTCACCAGATTTCCTTCAACATATTTGCTGTGAGATCCCTTACCTCGTCATGCCTCATGCATATGAAGCCCCCCTTCTTGCACATCATGGCGTGATCGCCATCATAGGAAGAGCCACACACGCATTGGGAGAGCAAACCTTCTCCTGGCCGACCGTACCTTAGAGCAATGGTAAATTCTTGTTTATTAAGACTGAAACCATTTGCCCTTATTGCTGCAACTTATCATTTTGGCAGTTCTGTCGATCTGTCGTCATGGACCTACGAATCTTATTTACTTCCACTGGTATCCACTTCCCCTGTTGCATTCTGGGCTATTATGTGGTCCGTGAGGGCTGCCGTGAGCTTAAGTGAATTTTGATGTACAGTGGCAGCAATCTCCTCTGGATTTGTTAGTCTCATCCCTCCCAGTCTTGGTGGAAGTGCAAGAAGTGCTCTTTCTGCTGGGGTTAAGTCAGGGTGTTTGGGAATGAACTTGACGCTGATAGCTTCTTCCAGATGGTGGAGGAGGGGTCCGATATCAGGGATAGTACTCATCAGGTAGTTCCAACGATGCTTGACTCCATGGGTGAATGCAGCAAAGGCTGCATGTGGCTCTGTGTTAGCAATCTCAGACAGAGCTTGGGTTTCACTAACCCACTCATTCACCTTTTCCGCTAGGTACTCGGTCTTGAAGTCCGTAGTGCCAATTACTACTACCATTATTATTACTACAACCACCATTACCGCTATTACTACTTTTCTCCACACACACACACACACACACACACACCACCGCAGTTCCAAACACTTAAGACTTTATAAAGCACCTCAATATTGTAAAACTCACAATAATCATATAAAAACTACCATAATACCTGACGTGTGAGGTGAATATACTGGAGAGAGAGGAACAGGTGTGAAATGCAGAGGGAGAGTGGGAGTGAGGGAGGGAGGGGTCAAGATAAAGGACATTGGAGGAGTGAAGGAGGGAAGTAAGAGAGGGAGGGAGGGTAAGGTAGGCAGGTGGGTGGTAGTTGCCAGGCCGGGAGTATATAAACGCGTGTTTCTCTTATGCCGGCACCAGTATCGACCTTGACGCCTTGCTGAGCGGAAGGAGAGAAATTTTCATTAAGGAGCTGTCAATCAACTCCATGTACCCAAAGGTTTTAGCTTTAAAAAACGTCTCTGAGCTATAATTCACAGTGAGGGGGGTCTGGCAGGAGGTCCCGGGGTGTATAGCACCTTGCCCCCGTTCACTCCCTGATAACGACGTTTACAGAATGACTTGTAGGCTGCCTCCTAAGGGACCTGGGTCACCCTGCTAGTCTTATAGTCTAGTGTATGTGTCAGGCGGTGTTTGTATGTCTGTAATAATAATAATAATAATAATAATAATTGACGGTTTATTGAAAAAGTTCTGCAGCCCGAAGGCTGAAAATATACATTGGACATAAATGACTTATTACATACATTGGTGGTTTAACAAAAGCCTTCATTAGAGAAAGGTAAAGGAACATACAGTGAACATACAGATTATTGTAGGTGTTGAACAGCAAAAACGTAGTGTAGTAACTCCCTCCCAGATGGTGTTAGGAGGTACCTCACGTGGTGTAGTAGTTCCCTCACAGATGGTGTTATGAGGGGCCTGACGTGGAGTAGTAATTCCCTCACAGATGGTGTTATGAGGGACCTCACGTGGTCTAGTAATTCCCTCGCAGATGGTGTTATGAGGGGCCTCACGTGGTGTAGTAATTCCCTCACAGATGGTGTTATGAGGGGCCTCACGTGGTGTAGTAATTCCCTCACAGATGGTGTTATGAGGGGCCTGACGTGGTGTAGTAATTCCCTCACAGATGGTGTTATGAGGGGCCTGACGTGGTGTAGTAACTCCTTCACATATGGTGTTATGAGGGGCCTGACGTGGTGTAATAATTCCCTCACAGATGGTGTTATATGAGTGAGGTGTGGTCCCAGGCCTTCCTATCGTAGACGGATTAACACATCGCTGGTTGTTGGGTCTCACGGGCCGCTATCACTGGGTACCTGGGACCTCACTGTGTGAAGGTCAACCCAGGTACGACTGTTACTGTTGAGTTGTTCTCACTGACTTAAGCACCGTTCACCACTGTTCACCTCTGTTCAACACTGGTTCCACTCCTTTCCCAAATGAAACAGCAACTTCTGGCGAGAACATGTTGATATTCCGGTGGGGAGGAGGGTTCAGGGAGGGGCTATGGGCCAACACAACAGTTGACCTGGCTACCTGAGAGGAGCGCCAGGCACGTCTCGACCCTTCGGTGGTCAAGGATGTGTCAGTCTACGTGTTTTTTTTTTCTCTAGGCCTTTCTGTCAGTTTGTCAGCCTGTATTTCTGTATGGCTGTGTTTGTCAGTCTGTGTGTATGTTTTTATGTTTCAGTCTGTCTGTATGTCAATATGTCTGTCTGTATGTCAATATGTCTGTCTGTATGTTATTACGTCTGTCTATATTTCAGTCTGTCTGTTTGTTAGTCTGTACGTCTGTCTGTTAGTTTACACACCTTCTACACGTCAGTATGTGTGTCTGTAAAAAGCCAACAAACTCTCGAGTGGGTGTGACGTCATCAATGTACCTGTGCTAATGAACACTTTCTTACCTGGAGACGCTGAAGGTTACAATCTCGTGTGTGTATCTTAATTGTGTACGTAAGTCTGTGAACACATTTATATATGAATGTGTGTATTAGCTAACTTTAAGTGAGAGGTAAGGGGTACGGCGGTCGAGTGGATAGAGCGATCATTTCGTTTAAAAGGTCACTGCTTCGATCCCAGGGTACCCCAAGTTCACCATTTTGTATACTGGAACCAAACTTACAATAGGAAGTGCTGGAGGCCGAGTGCATTGTCGGCCTCACTGTCTCGGGACTTGGAGGCCTATAAGTCCCATTTTCACTCAGGAGTGTAGAAGGAGGTGTTGAAGGAGGTGTTGAGGAGGTAGAAGGAGGTGTAGGAGGAGGTGTTGAAGGAGGTGTAGGAGGTTGAAGGAGGTGTTGAAGGAGGTGTAGAAGGAGGTGTAGAAGGAGGTGTAGGAGAGGAAGAAGGAGGTGTAGAAGGAGTGTAGGAGGAGGTGTAGGAGGAGGTGTAGGGAGGTGTTGAAGGAGGTGTTGAAGGAGGTGTTGAAGGAGGTGTGGGAGGAGGTGTAGAAGGAGTAAAGTTGGAAGGAGGTAAGAAGGAGGTGTAGAAGGAGGTGTAGGAGGAGGTAAGAAGGAGGTGTAGGGGAGGTGTTGAAGGAGGTAGTAAAGGAGGTGTAGAAGGAGGTGTAGGGAAGGAGGTGTAGGAGGAGGTAAGAAGGAGGTGTAGAAGGAGGTGTAGGGAGGAGGTGTAGGGAGGAGGTGTAGGAGGTGTGGGAAGGAGGTGTAGAAGGAGTGTGTTGAAGGAGGTGTAGGGAGGGGAGGTGTGTAGAAGGGAGGTAGGAGGAGGTGTAGAAGGAGGTGTGGGGAGGAGGTGTAGAAGGAGGTGTAGAAGGAGGTGTAGAAGGAGGTGGGGAGGTGTAGAAGGAGGTGTAGAAGGAGGTGTAGGGAGGAGGTGGAAGAGGTGTAGGAGGAGGAAGGAGGTGTAGAAGGAGGAAGGAGGTGTAGAAGGAGGTGTAGAAGGAGGTGTAGGAGGTGTGAAGGAGTGTAGAAGGAGGTGTAGAAGGAGGTGTAGGAGGTGTAGAAGGAGGTGTAGGAGGAGGTGTAGAAGGAGGTGTAGGAGGAGGTGTAGAAGGAGGTGTAGAAGGAGGTGGAAGGAGGTGTAGAAGGAGGTATAGAAGGAGGTGTAGAAGGAGGTGTAGAAGGAGGTGTAGGAGGTGTGTAAAGGAGTGTGTAGGAGGAGGTGTAGAAGGAGGTGTAGAAGGAGGTGTAGGGAGGTGTAGAAGGAGGTGTAGAAGGAGGTGTAGGAAGGAGGTGTGGAAGGAGGTAGAGGTAGAAGGAGGTGTAGAAGGAGGTGTAGAAGAGGTGTAGGAGGAGGTGTAGAAGGAGGTGTGGGGAGGTGTAGAAGGAGGTGTAGGAAGGAGGGTATGAAGGAGGTGTGAGAGAAGGGGAGGTGTGGGAAGGGAGGTGTAGGGAGGTGTAGAGAAGGGTATAGAAGTGTTGAAGGTGGCGTGAGAGGTGTGGAAGGAGTGTAGAAGGAGGTGTGGGGAGGTGTAGGAGGAGGTGTAGGGTGTGGGAGGAGGTGTGGGAGGAGGTGTAGAAGGAGGTGTGAGAGGGGAGGTGTAGGGGAGGTGTAGAAGGAGGTGTGGGAGGGAGGTGTGAAGGGAGGTGTGGGTGGAGGTGTGAGAAGGAGGTGTGGGAGGAGGTGTAGAAGGAGGGTGTAGAAAGGGAGGTATAGAAGGAGGTGTGAAAGGAGGTGTAGAAGGAGGTGTGGGGAGGTGTAGAAGGAGGTATAGAAGGAGGTGTGGAAGGAGGTGTGGGAGGTGTGAAAGAGGAGGTGTGGGAGGAGGGTGTGAAAGGAAGTATGAAAGGGAGGTGTAGAAGGAGGTGTGAAGGAGGTGTGGGTGTAGAAGGAGGTATAGAAGGAGGTGTAGAAGGAGGTGTAGAAGGAGGTGTAGAGGTGTAGAAGGAGGTGTAGGAGGAGGTGTAGAAGGAGGTATAGAAGGAGATGTGAAGGAGGTGTAGAAGGAGGATTAGTGGATGTCATCATTATGACCTGACCTCATGTTTTAGGTCACCCTGTATATTTAAACCTCTCTCTGTCCATGTAATCCAGTTGCCTCTGAAGATGTCTTGAATAAAGATGAAAGCTAAGGTACTCCGTTGTTTCCATTTTCCGTGTGATTTTATCAAGATTTATCTTATCCACGTTTTCATTGTGGATTTACGAAATATATATATATATATATATATATATATATATATATATATATATATATATATATATATATATATATATATATATATATATATATAGGTAAGACATTCACATTATGGCAGCTATTCAACAGTAATTGTTGATGAATATATGATGATGTAAAGGCACAACAGTAGATCTTTCTAAGAAATTCCCATTGTGCTCCCTATGTGTGTGTGTGTGTGTGTCATAACCAACGTCCACACAAATAAAACACACATCTAATTAAAAACAACACTTGAGCTGTCCTAGTATTTCATCGAAATTGCAAAACCAAAACAATTTATTCAAGGCATAATTAGGTGAGTCCAATTTCTGAGTGCTACAATTAATTGCATAAAGAGTAAGAATGGCCCCAATATGAATTTAATCTAAAATTGCTCCGGTCCTCAATATATCATATAGAGTTTTTTTAAATAATTTATGATGATATAAATAATGTGAATGATGTAACACATTTGGATATATATATATATATATATATATATATATATATATATATATATATATATATATATATATATATATATATATAGAATATATATAATTTATATATTTATGTGTATGGGAGAGGGGGGAGGGAGTGGGAGGGAGGGAGGAGGGAGGAGGAGAGAGAGAGAGAGAGATACATTAAACAACTATAAAATTGTTAATTACAGCATATTTCTTTTACAGAGGTGAGTAAATTGGTGAGCTGTCAGTAGTAGTAGTCACAAGACCATTACTTTATTGTTTACATAATATGTTAAAATGGGGTGTTTCAACAGCTGTATTCCCTGTTAGTTTATTTCAATATATCTCGCTATGTTAGTAGTGAGTGAGTTAGGACCGACTGTATTAGGACAATGTATTAGGGACTTATGTTCAATGAAGCAAGATCAAGAGAGTACAGACCAGAGGAGTGCTGAGAAGGGCTCACTGAGGCTAAGAATTTTTTTTTAGACACTACAGTAACAATGTGTAGCAAAGGTATATACATAGCTTGTACTCTTGCTGACCATATATTGTTTGTAATATCTCTTTATATGGGCTATAATCAAACGTAATTTTAACCAGCAAGATGATTTAAAAGCATGATAATGGTAACTATCACCATTTCTTGTACTGCTTATATTCACTATATTTCATGATTTGTGATGTTCCATATTTCGCTTCCATTTGAATTATTCTAACATACATGACGTTTCCACTTATTTACATTGAAACGTCACTGTAATTTTATATATTCTTAAAATGTTGATGAAAATGCAATACATTTTTGCCCACTGTATTATAAGTTGAAATGTTTTACAGTATATTTAACCAAAGTCTCTTTAACTGTTAACCAGTGTTGGATCAAGGTAAGAAACAAGACTTTTATTTATAATTTGCTTATATTCAGCTTACAGCAGAATTTTAATATTTCTCAATGATACTGTCTAGTAATTAGAATGACAATGTTTCAATCATTGCTTATTCCAACTATAGTTCAGCGTAAAAACTTTAAATTAAAGACTGTTTAATGTTTGGGGTTTGTCTTACTGATAGAAAACACAACAATGAACTACAAAATTCCAGTGCAGCTATCCATAAAATAACCACCCCAGAACCCTCACACGTGTATATAAAAAGAATAAAAGGCAGAACAACATGTCTTAATGGTGTCGATAACTGTAAGAGGAACAACCACCTCACTGATAACCAAAGAAAAAACAAAATAAACCCTAACCTCGAATCTTTACAACCCAGACAACACGAACACCTACATTTCAAGAGGAGAGAGTCGCATCGACACGAGAAAGAAATATGGCTTTTAAATTCCAAGAGGACAGTAGAGGTATGAATCACTGGTTTTTCTCCTGTAAGCTATTCACTGTAAATTGACGACCTGGCGTGCCCGGCCTCCTAACAGGGTAGAAACCTCTATCCTCCACCTTTGTGTTGAACCGAGAATTTAGCATCTATGAATATCGGGGTCGATGACGCTAGTAATATGATTTGCCTCTTTTTTTTTTCTTTCTTTTTGAGGAAGGAGGAATTTTGGACCTTTTAAACCTACTTTTTGCTGTACTTTGTGGGGGATTTGCTTGTTTTTTAACATGTATTCTTTTATTGTCATTATTTCCGTGAATATTTTTTTTTTTTAAATTTTGACGTTTTAGCAAACTTAATTTCCATATGTTTTATTTTATTTATTTTGTTTTAATTCTTTTCTTCCCCTAAAAGCATCGCCCTATTTACGATTTTCTAGCTTAGAGAGAACTTTATAGTAACTGTTTTGTCATTATCATCTTCCAATCATAACTTTCAACCCATGCCAGTATAACTGCATCTCTTGGCTGAGCCATTTCACCTCTGGGACCAGAGGCGCTTCCCCGACAACACGGAGGAGGCTTTTTCCGTGTGGGGAGGGTTTTTTCTTTCCATGATATTATCGTATTACTGACAATATAATCTTTAGTAATACAATGTGTTGTTGTTGTATGGCAGAGAGGCTTGGGGTTGGGGGGGCTGGAGTGGGATTGGAGAGGGCAAGGGACAGGTGGGCAATGGAGGGGGTGAAGGGGCTGGAGGGGGGGTGAAGGGGGCTGGAGGCTGGAAGAAGGGCTGAGGGGAAGTGGAAGGTGGGCTGAGGGGAGAGAAGGGGACTGAGGTGAAAGGAGGTCTGCGCCGAGAAATTAACCTAATCTTAGACTGTAAATGGCCACATCATCCAGGTTCCGGTACTTCCTGTCTCCATAAGAAAACGACTTTAATCTCCATGTACAAAGTTCAGCCATATTAACAAGGCCAATCGTCCAGGTCGTGACAGAGGCTGGTCTGGAAGATATGGGGAAGATATTATATTCTAATTATGGTTCCGTTTTGACCTTCCTTCCTGTGACCTGACCATTTACCGTGACCTGACATTCACCCGTGTCCTGATCAATCTGCCGACATGCTGCAAATGTGCTCTATCAATATTACATTATTATTACACATTACACACACACACACACACACACACACAACGTGAACCAACCCGCCGTGTGTTTTGCGCTTGCTATTAAATGTTCACGCGGCTGCCGACATCTGCTGATGCCGCTCGAGCGGTTCTCCTGAATACCTGTGTTGTGGCCAGTGTGAGTGTTCATCGTGCTAATGCTGAGGTCCAGGTGTTATTGTTACTGATATTGTGCCGTTGATGGTGGTGTGAAAGGATGATGGTGGTGGTGTGATAGTAGTATTGGTGATGGTGGTGTGGCAGGGTGGTGTGGTGCCGCTATGGGTATTATGTAGTGGTGATGTTGATAGCGGGTGATGGTAGCAGTGGTGTGATAGGTTATTGTGGTTGTGGATGGTGTGGTAGCAGTGGTCTGGTAATTATGGCGGTGATATGGCGTAGTGGTAGTGGTGATGGTGTGGTGGTGGTGATGTGGTGTGGGTGGTGGTGATGTGAT
>NW_024738381.1:0-19306 GCF_018991925.1 Homarus americanus
CTGCCACCCCCAATCGTCGGCAGCGAGTACGTCATGTATGCAGACGATGTAACACAGATCGTCACCTGCCCAGGAAGGTCCACGGCAAGGATGGCGCGACTCACTGCTCGGGCAATAGAGGAGATCTCGGAGCATGAAAATAAATGGAAAATAAAAACAAACAAAACGAAATTTGAGGTCATACCCATAGCCAAATTCAAGCCGGCCCCATTGATGATCGACGACGAAGAGATTGAGTACTCTAAACAAGGCAGGTTGCTCGGCCTCATCATTTCTCGGACGGGCATCATTCCCCACGTGAAGGACAGACTAAATAAAGCCAAAGTCGCCGCAGCCAAATTAAAACGTTTTAAATTGATGCCTGAGAAGATACAAGTTCACCTGTACAAGGCGCTGGGGAGGCCTGTGTTGGAGTACCCATCTATACCACTCGTCACACTCGGGAAGACTAGACTACAACAACTACAGAGCTTCCAAAACAAATGTTTGAGGTCAGCCAGTGGCCAAGCGCCACCCTACCAGGAGACAGTGGAAACCATCCACCTAAGAAATAAAACAGAGGCCCTCAACTTCAGGTTCCATCGCCTAGGGAAGAAGGTTTGGGACAAGCTCCTGGACGACCCTCACAGCCCAGACCACCTACGCGGGGAAGACATCAACGGAGGGAGACCCCACGCCTGGTGGCCCCGGAGTCTGCCCGCACTACAACAACCCAACCCGCGACCCATCTATGTCCGCCACAGTGATCCACCTTAGATTACAACTTAGATGATATAAATTCACATTTAACAAGTCACAATCAAGTGAGTCCATAACGTAATACAGTATAAGATGTTAATAAACTTGTAATTGTAAAATCAATCTAGTCATTGTCTACTAAAATAACCATTGTGCATCCTCATTCTAAATCCTAGGTTAGCTTAGTTAGCCAACAAACTCTGTAATATGTAAAACAAGGGGTGTCGTCCCCCTCTGTTTAACTCATTAAACTTCTTTTCCAACCTTTCCTCCCACGACTATATGTTGCGACTTCTCCATCCCTCATGTCTGGCTGTGCCTTGAGCCCCAGCATGCCTTCCACCCTTTCCCCACCTTAACCTAAAAAAAAAAAAAAAAAAACCACAGTCTCTGGCAGTGTGTATGGGTGGTAGGGGGGAGGATCACTACCAGTTCTGATAACACTGTGAGGGGTGGTGTTGGGGAGGATCACTACCAGTTCTGGTAACAGTGTGTGGGGTGGTGTTCGGGGTGGATCACTACCAGTTCTGGTAACAGTGTGAGGGGTGGTGTTGGGGGTGGATCACTACCAGTTCTGGTAACAGTGTGTGCGGTGGTGTTTGGGGGAGGATCACTACCAGTTCTGGTAACAGTGTATGGGGTGGTGTTGGGGGTGGATCACTACCAGTTCTGTACGTGTGTGGGGTGGTGTTGGGGGAGGATCACTACCAGTTCTTAAACAGTGTGAGGGGTGGTGTTGGGGAGGATCACTACCAGTCTCTGCAACAGCATGAGGGTGGTGTTGGGGAGATCACCACCAGTTCTGGTAACAGGTGGGGTGGTGTTGGGGGAGGATCACCACCAGTTCTGGTAACAGTGTGGGGTGGTGTTGGGGGTGGATCACTACCAGTTCTGGTAACAGTGTGTGGGGAGGTGGTGGGGGTGGATCACTACCAGTTCTGGTAACAGTGTGTGGGGTGGTGTTGGGGAGGATCACTACCAGTTCTGGTAACAGTGTGTGGGGTGGTGTTGGGGGAGGATCACTACCAGTTCTGGTAACAGTGTGTTGGGTGGTGTTGGGGGAGGATCACTACCAGTTCTGGTAACAGTGTGTGGGGTGGTGTTGGGGGAGTATCACTACCAGTTCTATGTAATGAGACAAAATCTCACATGAAGAGGTAAGTTAGGAGCTTATAGTAGTAGAGTATTATAGCGAGAGGAAATGGTAGCGTGTCTCGAGGGTGTGATGACAACACTCTATATTAACACAGGCACAGTACAAGTGTAGTATATAAAACACCAATGCGTGTTACAGCTTTATTTTACTAGTTCAATAGGGGGGATTAATAGGGGGGTTCGTACACAATTTATGATAGACTATGGTATTCTGGTATAACCTAACCTCACAACTAGAATGGGCACTTCACTAAGTCGATCGTTGGTGAGGTTCGGGATCACTGCACTTCCACAGACTACACAGCCAGCACTTACTGTTACACGTGGAGTTGACAGCACTTTGTCGATGGACCCGGGCTGAGACTTCGTTACACTTAGTGGCGGTCTTCTCTCGAGCGGGACTCGGGGACCTGGTAGCTGGCCCTTCCTGGTTACAGACACTCTCTCCGTGAGAGGAGCTCCAGCCCCTATATATTGGTCGAGCCGGGGGGTGACCTCTCCTACTGAACTGGGTGGGTCTTGACCGGGTTGTTGGGTTAACAGGAGTGCTCGCTAATTAGCGGGTCCTTGAATTACTAAGGTCATGACGCCGGGTAGAGCTGATCGGGTGGTGGTGAGAATTCTGGTTCCCTGGTGTCAGGTCTGGACGGCTGTGTGCAGGTGTCGTCCTGCCCAGGTGTCTTGGTCAGGTGCGGTTGTAGGTCACCCGGCTAACTCAAGTCATTAGCGGACGAGGTCAAGTCCCTAGGGTCGACCTGAGGTGTGTCAACCCGGGATGTGGTGGTGCCACGAGGTCTGTAGTGTGCTTGCTGTTACATGTGACATAATTCTGGGCTGTAAGCTTTGGTCTGACAAACAATCATTACACCTCCCGCCAAGACCAAAGCTTCATCACAGAGACTGATGTCACATATAGACATCAACATCACGTGTGGTATCAGAGATAATCCCTGGGGCGATAACATAGTCTCACATTTACAAACAACAATCTCATAGGTGTATGTTTTTCTACTGGCACTAGTTTGATCTGACAAAGCTCACTATACCTCCCGCCAAGATCAAAGCTTCTATGCCAGACAGTGGATGTTTACAGTGGATGACAAAGCGAGTGCACATCCTGCGAAAATAGCTACTGAGATGCAAAGTATACACCTCACATCCTACCATAGTCTGATAATATTTAAAAATTTAAGCGGCTAGCTAAATATACGGAAAAGGAAAGATGGATGAGATATGAAGGGGAAAGAGAGCGCCTAGGCAGGTGCTTGTCGGAGGGCGTCACTTTAGGAAGTTAAATGAGGGTACACAGTCGGAGGTTTGAAAGGTTATGCAATGGTGTTGCTTGCCCTGGCTTATTTCTGCTTAGGTTCCCTAGCGTTAGTATCTTCAAGCCTGGAATAGATTTACATATTTGTTGCTTCAACTGTTAAACTCTTGCGCAGGGCAGCACATACAACATATATAATAATAAGATACATGGCCGCTTAAAAAAAAAGGGGGGGGGGGAAGGTTGGGGCAAAATACAACTTGTGAACAAAAAGAAATATTTGTACATACTACAAAGGCAGCAGAAATTATTAACAAGATACAATGGCAAAAACAAAAACTCGTCAGCATTCGTCGAGATCCCGGGTGGCGGGTGGTCCGTCACCACCTCCACCAATCGGTGTCCAGCATCAGGGTGGACGACGCAGTAGATGTGGTGGTTGGCGTTTCCTGTCCCGTCCTGCGGTCTGCCGCGGTGTGTCGCGTGCCTCACTTCCTCCACTTGAACTTCTGTGTGGAGCGGCAGTTCCTGACGCATTCCAGATGGATTTTTCTAGTCCCATCTGAGTTTCCTCTGTAGAGTCTCATTTTCCGTCGTGGTCCAGATGGATTTTTCTAGTTCCATCTGAGTTTCCGCCCTTCCCGGCCGGGATCAAAGCCGGTCCACTGCTTGGGGTGTCATCGCTTTGGATGGCGTGTAGGGCAGGGTCCACGGACAAGAGTTCGCCCTCCGTACGTGAGTGTCGGCGAGACCCCTGACCGTCCTGTCCCACACCCTCACAGTGGTGAATCCCTCCCTGGGTGGGCCCCCCAGGGTTTGCTTGTTTCTTCCTCTACTTGTAGTCAGGTCACTTCTGTTTCGTCCCCGATGGTGTGGTAAACACCGGCGAGGCAGATCCCGGGTGGGCCAAGGTCAGCCATTACTTGTCTGGTACCTGGTGGATCCATTCCCGGAGTGGAAGTGCGTGGGACCAGTTGACAGGTCCTGAAACGTAGGGAGCTGTCGTCTGCAGCGCCACTGGGACCTCTAGTTGTTTGTTGCCTGTTGCTTGCTGCTCCTGAAGTTGCAGGTCGGGTTTTCGGGATTTTCTCCTGGGTTCCAAGGGGACGACCTGATTCCCTGCCTGGAGCTGGGAGCTGCGCTGGTCCTGCATGGCGTAGCTTACTCAGGCTGATGGTACCCATAGATGTTGTCTGTCAGTATTGTGGGCTGTGAGACCGTAGCCTCGGTGCGTGTCTCGTCGTTCAGCAGGCGAGCGACGAGACACAGCCCAGTGTCTTCAACCAGATCGAGGGCCAGCATTATGCAAGCCCGTTTCTGGGGCTTGGGGCTTGCAGTGTCGACGTGAAGGCGTCACCCATTCGCCGCGGGGTTGCCCGCTGCGTGTCCCGCTCGTGTCGGGCATCCATTATGAGTCAGGATGCGTTGGTCTCAGCTCATCTGGTAGGGGGTCAGCTGCAGCTGTGGTGGTGTCATCTCCGACTTTTGTGTGGAGTCAGGGAGACCTCGCCCAGGCCCGTGAAGAGCAAGGGCAGTGCTGACTCTGTAGCTTAGTAGAAAGACAAGATCCCGGGGTGGAGAATCAACAATTAGAAGTGCCCCTAGACTCGTTACTTTAATCTATGTTCTGTGACCTGGTGTTATATCTATGAGCCCTAATCTGATCAGGTATTACTGGTACAAGTGGGGCAGTAGCTCGGGGAGTTCTCTGATTATTACTTGGGGTGTGAGGTACCTGATTGTTCTGAGGGGGGTGGTCAGCTGCTGGTGGAGGGATAGGGTGTTGGGAAGGGAATGTTACCCCTAGAGGGGGCTGGTTGGTGAGGCCTGATTTGTTGAAGACGTCATCGTCGACAGTTGCCAGCTTCAATCTATTCACATGCACAGTTTCCTTACGTCCCCCCTGGCAAAGCGGGGAAATAGTGAAGTTTACTTTGCTGGGTTGGGCGGTTACTCTATATGGGCCCTTCCATCTCTGTTGCAACTTAGAGGGGATATCGGGGGAGGATGATTCGTTAGTTAGGAAGACCAGGGTACCTACGGTAATATTGGAAGGGGTGACCCTGAGGTTATAGTAGGTGGCGTTGTGTAAGTGACCTTTCCTGTTTAGTTCCTGCACCCGAGTAAAGACCGTTTGTAACCTGTTTTGCAAGACAGAAGGGTAGTCCTCGCCATAGGATAGGGGTGGGGGGTTGATTACACCAGCAGGAAGGTTTGGATCCCTACCAAAGTGAAGGAAGTAAGGAGTGTTATGCAGGGTGGTATTAATTGCGGTGTTCATGGCCAGTTGTGCAAGAGGTAGCTGATCGTCCCAACCGCCGTACTGATTATTAACCAAAAACGACAAGTGATCTTTCAACGTGCGGTGGGAACGCTCAACCATGGCATTAGCCTGTGGGTGGTAACTAGTGGTTAGATTTGACTTAGCCCGCAGCAAGTCGCACGCCTTCTGAAAGATGCCCGAGGTGAACTCTGTCCCTTGATCACTTACAATGACCCGGGGGCATCCATGAGTACCAACGTATTGTAACAGGGCTTCACAAACTGTCTCTGCGCGTTTATCGGGGATGGGTATATAGGTTGCAAAACGTGAATAGTGATCGACGATGGAAACAACGTATCTGTTTCCCCGGTGTGAACGTATTGACATGTCAGTTAGATCGATCGATACCCGTTCCAAGGGCTGAGAGGCTGGTGGAAACTCCTGCAGCTCTCCCTGTCTCTTTGGGGTACCCTTCCTTAACTGACACGGCAGACATCCTTTGACAAATGCCCCAACCTTCCGCGCTAGATTGGGCATGAAAAACATAGAGCGTGCACGTGCATATGTGCGACATTCACCCGGGTGGGCTGCGAATTGGGAAGAGTGAGCTACTTCTAGGGCCGAGTTTTCCAAGGATGCGGGGATGACTACGAGTTCTGTGGGTTGCTCATCATCCTGTTTCATAGTAACAAGATACAGGACTCCGCTTAAAAGACTGAAATCACAAAGTGAGGCTTTGTTGACCTTCTTGGGGAGCGGACCCCCCTCAAGGAACTCAATGACAGGACCCCACTGTGGGTCTTCGAGTTGGTGTTGGCGCACCTCGTTAGGTGATAGGTCCCCAAAAATGGGCTGAGTCATGCTGCTAGGATTCCCGACATTATTTATGGGTAATACATTACGGCTCAGTGCGTCTGGTACTACGTGGTTCTTGCCTGGCTTATGCAAAATGGAGAAGTTATACGCATTTAGAAAGACTGCCCAGCGTGCTACCCGTGCATTAGGAGTTTTACCTTGGAAGATATATATTAAAGGGCGGTGATCAGTGATTACATAAAAGTGTCTACCAAATAGGTAAGCATCAAAGGAAGTTACGGCCTTGACAATAGCCAAGGCTTCTTTCTCAGTTGTGGAGTAGCGGAGGGCAGCTCCGCTCAATTTCTGGGAAAAATAAGCAATAGGGATGGGGTTATCTTCACCACCTTGCATGAGACAGGCTCCCAGTGCTTCGTCGGAAGCGTCAGTGTGCACGTAAAACGGCTGCGTGAAGTCCGGCAGTGCTAACATTGTTGCCGACTTCAATAAGTCCTTAAGATGGTTAAAAGCTTTATCTGCCTCCCCCGACCACCGGAACTGAACCGACTTCTTTGTAAGTTTCGTAAGGGGGAGGGCCGCCTCTGAAAAGTGAGGGATGTGACGTCTGAAAAAATTGGCGGTGCCGAGGAACTGTTTCACACCCCTGGCTGTGGTGGGAGGTGGCATCTCTGCTATCGCTTTCACTTTCACCGGGTCGGGTCTAACGCCGCCATGACCTACGATGAATCCCAGGAATTTAACTTCCTGGCGCGCGAACGCGCATTTCCTAAGGGACACTTTCAGTCCGGCCGCTTTCATGACCGAGAGAACCTCATCTACATCCCGCATGTGCGAATCCATGTTTTTACTATAGACGATAACATCGTCCAGGTAAGCCATAGCGTTCCGCCCAAGCACGGGTGTGAGACTGTGGTTCACAGCCCTCATGAACGTGGCCGGTGCTCCCTTTAACCCGAAAGGTAACCTGTTGAAACAAAATAGACGGCTGCTGTCCGCGAAAGCAGTTTTGGGGCGGTCAGCCGGGTCGACAGGTATACTCCAGTACGCATCCTTACAGTCTAGAACTGTGAATATAGAAGCTCCGTTCAATTGGTCCAGTGTCTCGTCAATTCTGGGCAAGGGATAGCTATCAGCAATGGTGTCCTTATTAAGTTCCCTATAGTCTACACAGAATCTCGTTGACCCGTCCTTTTTTCTGACTAATACTACCGGGGAGCAATAGGGGCTAGTACAAGGGGAGATGACACTACGTTCCTCCATTTGGCGACATAAGTCCCTAATTTGAGTTTTAGCCGCCTCAGGAAGCCTCCACTGCCGTACTCTGGTGGGGGGAGCGGAGCCGGTATTAATTTTGTGTGAAGCTGACATCAGGCCGAGGTCCTGATCTGAAGTTGCAAATAGATCTTCATGCTGCTTTGTGTGGCGTAGACGCGTTCGGCTGCTGAGTGTTAATGAGCCCCAACTGCACGTATGGGGACATTTTATGAGGGGTTTCAACAAATACACACTCCTGATCCTCCGTGGAACTGTCGAACGACCTTGACCATCGAACGGGCAGAACAACACTAGAGTGGGGAGGGATGACAGTGGTGCGCGTAGGGTGTAGCTGGGGGGCTTGGGGTGCGGGGGGCTGGGGGCGTTTAGGCTTAATGAGGTGGACGGGCAGACCAGACCTATTCCTAATAGCAGTACCTGCATAATATCTACCATCTAGTGTCACGGTATACCGGCTCCCGTCAAACTGGATTCCATACTTAAACCTACACAAGAAATCTGACCCAATAAGAACATCCCCTGGGAAAAGATCACCGCTTACCACAACCTAAGTCTACAGTTATATCTCTGGAATCCAATGTTGAGAGGCGGTTCCCCGTGACGCCACGTAACTCAGGAACTTTATGCTTTCCCCCTAGGCTCATCTTGGAGGCCACGTTCTGTTTCACCAAGGACACCGAGGAGCCTGTGTCAATGAAAGCTTCAACCCGTTTCCCTCCCATTTTCAACTTAACAATTGGCCTGTCTTCCCTAGTCACCATCAACGCCTCGCCCTTGCCTTTAGTAGTAGGGACATAACCTGCGAATGTGTCCCCACTCGGCACATGCGTAACAACACATTCCGGTGTATGGACACTCTCTGCGGGTATGTCCCTGGTCGCCACACCCCTCGCACTGGTTTCCCTCACATTGGAAGGGACATCCGTGCACCGCGTGGGACCATGCCCCACAGGAGGAGCAGCGAAAAGGCTCCGGAGCTCTATACCAGCTATCCCGCATGGGCGGGCCCGGGCGCGCACTTGTGACTGCACGGGGGCGGGGGTCAATCCCAGCCCACGCCCCGCGGGTCCCTGCCCCGGACGGCCGGCCGCCCCGTGGCGCATTACCCAACATGTTTATACCTACTGAATCTAACCCTGATTGCTCCCGCCCTTCCTCGTGGAACGATGACTGTTCCTGTCGCTTCCTTTCGTCCCGGCTGAGATTCTCCACCATCAGTCTCAAGAATTCATCCTCCCAGACAGAAGGGGTGTTACGTGTAAGGGTGGGAGGGGCGGCGTGAATTGTCGACAAAACGGGAGGGGGGGGTGGGTTTCCTGAGCTGTATATACATCCGCGCTGCTTTAATTGCGTTCTCGATCGTAGTTATCCCGCTTGCCGCCATGTACGTACGCATCTCGCCGGGTAAGCCCAACAGAAAGTAAGAGAGTACTAGCTCAGGTGGGAAGAATTGTGGGTGATTCACTCTCGCCATCTTCACAGCACTACCTATGCATGATAGGTAAACATTTAGTGATGAACACTCCTCTAGCTTGATATTAGCTAAACGTGTCGTGTGATCTTGTAATGAGTTACCCTGGCTGTAAATTTCCCGTAATCCGTTCGCGAACGTGTCCCACGTGGTAGCATTCTTTACTGTCGGATTAAATCCTAGCACACCTTTCGCGTCACCGCCCAATTGCATACGTGCCGTCCTAAGGCGGTATTCCTCGTATTCCTGAAGGGTTTCCGGGAACGCACTTTCAATGTCTCCTAACCACTGTTCCAGCCTATCGGCTGATGTCGCAGGGTCACGGCCATCGCCCTCAAACATGGGTATCTGACTGACCACTTGTGCTGCACTACTAGCTGAGACAGTCGTAAGGAAGGGGTCTGGCATGCTGGAGGGGTTGGGAGGTGCTAAGGTGTACGTGAGCGTGGGGAGGGGAGTGGCGAGAGAGGGTGCAGGGTGGTTAAGGGGTAGGGGGGGGAGAGTAGGTACTAGTGGATTGTTCAGGGAACGGGAATAAAACGGAAGTTGTTGGTGTAATGTTAACAGGAGTCATATTAGCTTGCGAGGAGGGCTGGGAAGTACTGATCGTGGAAGTCGAAATTGTCAATGTTGACGATGACGTCTGTGGGTGGGACGAGGAGGGGGCTTTACTGACACTTGCCCTGGTTGAGTTCTCGACCATTGTTCCCCGTTACCCAACAATATGTGAACTAGGGAGGGGGGAGTGGATACTGTCACCACTTGTACCACACTGAGGGACAGGAATTATATTACAAATGTTACCACCCTTGTACTGCCTGCTTCGTCAAGATAGTTACGAGTTTACTTTAAAAGGTTCTAACAATCACTGTACTGAACACTAAGGGGAATAGGCGTGAGTTCTTACGTTAAGTGCGCTGCCACCATTGTAATGAGACAAAATCTCACATGAAGAGGTAAGTTAGGAGTTTATAGTAGTAGAGTATTATAGCGAGAGGAAATGGTAGCGTGTCTCGAGGGTGTGATGTCAACACTGTATATTAACACAGGCACAGTACAAGTGTAGTATATAAAACACCAATGCGTGTTACAGCTTTATTTTACTAGTTCAATAGGGGGATTAATGGGGGGGTTCGTACACAATTTATGATAGACTATGGTATTCTCGTATAACCTAACCTCACAATTAGAATGGGCACTTCACTAAGTCGATCGTTGGGGAGGTTCGGGATCACTGCACTTCTACAGTCTACACAGCCAGCACTTACTGTTACACGTGGAGTTGACAGCACTCTGTCGATGGACCCGGCTGAGACTTCGTTACACTTAGTGGCGGGCTTCTCTCGAGCGGGACTGGGGACGTGGTAGCTGGCCCTTCTTGGTTACAAGACACACTCTCGTGAGGGAGGGCTAGGACGTCCTATATATTGGAAGACCAGCCGTCAGGTTGAGCTGATCGGGGGGGCGGCGAAGGGTCTCCTTACATTTGCCCTCGCTAATGTAGGGTCAGGTCTGGACTTTTTCAGAGACTATAAGTTGTATCTTCTGGAGAAGTCATCAGGTGGGGCCGTGACATGAGAGGCCCTGGTTGATTTGTGGCCCCTTGAGTTGGGCTCCGAGGGTTACATTTGACCTGGCTAATGTGAGGTCAGGTCTGGACTTCTTTCTGCGGTGTAGGATATTGTGTATATTGGGAGAGAGTCGGCTGGTGCCTTCTTACATGTTTGTTGGCCGTGTGACATGGGAAGGGGACCTAGTTGATTAGTAACACCCTTGAGCACCTGCGGGGGATACCCTTACACTTGACCTCCCTAATGTCGGGTCAAGTCTGGCTTTCCTTGCGATGTAAGCTGTGGTCTGACAACCCATCACTACACGCGCCATTCAAATCGCGTGCCATTCAACTCGCGCGTGGCACCGAACACGAGACACCGCCCGCTCCCGCAACCTCACACACACACGCATAGCTCTCCCTCACTCAGTCAGTCTCGCTGTAACCACGCTTGTGTTGACATCAGCATTGTAGTTGCAAAAATATTACATTTCCGTGAATGTATTATATTAAGCACAGTATGGATAGAATATCACTAATATAAGAGTATTTTAACCGAAAACTACTAAAAAAACGAGTAACATATCTTGAACATCGGAAGGCTAGGTAAAGTCTTTTGTTTTCATGTGGTTTATCCTAATTTACATTGAAATGCATTACATTTCAGCAATACTACTATTTATTTCTGAGAATATGGAAATGTAATATTTTGCTGAAATGACGTACTTATTACAGTGGAAAGTGACGAAAGCAATGACTCGCTTTCTTTCGTTCAAAAGATGTTATCGTAATCGCTTTTCAAATGGTTTTCAGTTAAAAAACTGTTGTATTACAATAATATTCTATCCTAATTCACTTGTGATGCAACAGTTTTTTTAATTGAAAACCATTCGAAAAGCGATTACGGTAACATCTTTTGAACGAAAGAAAGCGAAAGTCATTGTTTTCGTCACATTCCACCGTAATACGTACGTCATTTCCGCAGAAATATTACATTTCCGTGAATGTAGTATATCAAGCACAGTATGAATATAATATAATTGTAATATAACAGTATTTTAACCGAAAACTATTAAAAAAACGAGTAACATCTCTTGAACATTCGAAGGTTAGGTAAAGTCTTTTGTTTTCGTCATGTATTTTATCCTATTTTACATGAAATACATCACGTTTCAGCAAAACTACTATTTATTTCTGAGAATATATTCATTCAGGCACAGTTTAGGTAAAATATACATGTGCTGTAACATTTTTTTAATTGAAAACGATTTGAAAAACACGTACCCTCTAGCCCTGCTCAAGAAGACTGGGAGGAGCTGTTTGGTGCTTAAGACGATGACAAGGAAAATGATTTTGATGGATTTTAATGAAAATATTTAGAAAGACCCTGGCACTGTCAAGGAAAGTGGCTGCTGAAGGCTTCCGGGACATGGCAGAGGACGAGATTAGGGAGCTAATTGAAGAGCACGACACTGAGCTGACCGAGGAGGATCTACAGGAGTTAGTAGACTCAGGCAAGGAAGAGGAAGAGGAAGCGAAAGGGAAAGAGGATGAGAACCAAGAAATAACGTTGGAGAAGTTGGGGGAGATGACCAGGAATATTGAGGCACTGAAAAACCTGGCCTATAGTATGGACCCCTCCATGGTGCGTGCCCTGAAATTCATGCGAGGGATGGATGTTGTTTTCGCTCCATACAAAATTATCATGGAAGAAATGAATGAAAGAGACGACAACTCCCCATCACCATGTTCTTTGATCACCGAAGGAGAGATTTAACACCAATCACTGGCGGCAGTGAGGAAGCAGCTGAATCCACCGTCGCCCCCACTTCACCACCCGTTATGGAATTGAATGCCTGATGACCCCCGTCCTGTCGCCGAGGATAGGAACTGTACAGTAAAGTGAAGTTTTTATCTCTTTTTTTTTAATAGCTTTTCTTGCCATGTTTATTGTTTGTAAAAATGTACAGCACAGTACAGTTCAGTACTGTACATAGGAAGTGGAGGTGCAGTTATTCACAAAACATTTGTGTTTGTTGTCGGCAGTAGTGACGGTGGAGGTGGAGGAGGCGGTGGAGGGAGCGAGTTGGGAGGAGTGGTGACCTTGGACGCGGGAGCAGAGACAAGATGCCAGCCAGTACATTATGGGTGTATTAATTGTTTTTATAGCTATTTTTGCATTTTAATATTAAATACTGTACATTACATTTCAACAAAACTACCATTTATTTCTGAGAACATGGAAATGTAATATTTTTGCTGAAATGATATACGTATTACAGTGGAAAGTGACGAAAGCAATGACTCGCTTTCTTTCGTTCAAAAGATGTTACCGTAATCGCTTTTCGAATGGTTTTCAGTTGTGGGATTATAAGGCTAATGATAGGATAGAATATTATTGTAATACAGTACGAGTACAGTACAACAGTTTTTTAACTGAAAACCATTCGAAAAGCGATTACGGTAAAATCTTTTGAATAACGAAAGAAAGCGAAAGTCATTGTTTTCATAATTTTATCCCACTTTCCACTGTACAGTAATATGTACGTCATTTCAGCCAAAATATTACATTTCCATATTTATTTCTGAGAATATATTCATTCAGTCACAGTTAAGGTAAAATATACTTGTGATGTAATATTTTAATGAAAGTACGGTATCGTAGTTTTCTTTTGTATCAAATTTAATTAAAAAGATTGATGTTTCAAATGTAATGAACAAAAATTTATGTACAGTATCTATAAACAAACTTTAACAAATGAATACTTTGTTTTACATCATCCTGTGTATACCATACCATGGATTTGGCTACTTTGGGCTAGCTATGATGAAGCAAGAGGCTGCCCTGGCGACTGTACCGACACTCACAGCTGGTGGTGCGTTGGTGCGTCGTTTCCATTGTTTACTGGTAGTTACTGGTAAATATTTTTCAACCTAACGAAACTATTACCCTTTTAGAGGTCGACCCCCAATTTTTTGCAAAATAATTTGGTCTTAAAAACTCGAACTACACACAGGTATATACGGTAAATAAGGACATGGGGGGCCAGGGGTTTTTTAGGGGGGGGGGGCAAAAGTACACGGATTTTTAACATTCACGGGTATCTCTGTTACCTAACCCCCGCGTATGTTAAGGGCCGAATGTATAAATATATATATACAGTTGTACCCCACTTAACGCGGTCAATTGAACCCAGAGGGTCCCGCGTTAAGTGAAAACCGCGTTAAGTGAATAACAGAACATATGGGATTAATTCCAATAGAACCCAGCCCGACCCCCAAACTCCACTTTTTGACGACAAATAACTATGTTGTAGTAAAAATTCTATCTTAACTTTATGGTGGCATGAAAAACAAGTAATATAGAAGAGGTTAGGTTAGGAAAGATAAAGGTTAACATAAGAAAAATAAAGAATAGGTTAAAAAACGAAAAGTTTTAAGGAACACTCACGGTAGTAGAAGAGATGGGTCGGCATACGGGGATGGAGGCTGGTTCCGAGGCAGAGGGCAGATTACTGCCCCTCAGGTGAATCACCATTACTAGGTGAATCAATATCACTGTCACTTACAGTTGTCATGGCTTCCCTGACAAATCCCTCAAAATCACCTTCACTATCACTATCACTGCCTTGGGCTGGCTGTGGTGGGTTGCGGGCGAAGAACTCGGTTATGCTTTGCTGACGGCTGGCTTTGATGTTGTCGTGATACACCTTGATGTACGGCTCCATAGCCTGCACCAGTCGGTTATGGAAGACGTCATGGCGTTCATCGTCAGTGTCGCGGGAAACGATGGACTTAATTTTTTCTGTTAACTCTATGACACACTTAATATCACTATGACTTAAACTAGGTTCTTCGGAGAATGACGCACCTTTTTCCTCCTCTTCACTGGCGGGTTCTTCTTCCAACATCTCGTCGGCAGTCACTTCAGGATCTCTGATCACCTCCATGATGTCTTCGTTGGTGGTCTCGGAGAAGCCTTCAGCTGTAACAGTCTGCGCAGCTTCTCTGGCAAGGTCCACTGCTACTGCAACAGTCTGAACCTGACCAGTAACAGATTACTCCTCCTCTCACCTGGTATGCCATGCAACACATGTCTCCATGCGTGACGAATCGTAGCAGTAGACAGCAGATCCCATGCCTCCACCAAGAAGTCTACAGCTTGTTTGACGTTAAACTTCTTCCAAAATTGTTTGACGAGAACTTCTTGAGTCGCCGCCTCTTGTTCCTTGTCCTCGTCGCTTTTACTCTCGCTGTCAGTGTCACCCAGCTTACGCAACTCATCCTTGGTGTTGGTAGAGTCGTTCAGGAGCTTGAATTTCTTTGCCGAGTATGCAGCTTTAACGTTGCAGATTAACTCCTGGTCCATGGGCTGGATTAATGACGTGGTGTTGGGAGGAAGGAAGACCACTTTTACGTTGGGGTGACGATCCATTAGTAGGGGCGAGTGTCCAGGTGCGTTGTCAAGGAGCAACAAAATGTTGAATGGAACATTCTGTTGCTCGCAGAATTTCTGCACGTCAGGAACAAAAAAGTTGTCAAACCAGAAGAGGGACAGAGAAGAGGACATCCACGCCTTACGTGCGGTTAGCCAGTGGACATTAAGCTTGTTCATGTCCATATGCTTGTAGGCGTGCGGCTTGCGGGCTTTGTGAATCACCGATAACTTTGGTTTACAGGTACCGGAGGCATTGGTGGTAAACAGGACGGTGATGCGTTCCTTCTGCATCTTCCGGCCCCTTACCTTGCTCGCAGACTGGACAACGAAGGTCTTGGAAGGTAACTTTTTCCAGAAAAGACCAGATTCGTCCATGTTAAACACCTGGTCGTCAGTGTACTGTCCTTCCTCCATAATCTCACATAAAAACGGAGGAAAATCTCTAGCCGCCGCACGGTCAGCACTCGCTTCCTCACCAACAATGCTGATATTGGTGACCTTGTTCCTCCTCTTAAACCTATGCAGCCAACCATGGGAAGCATTGAAGGGTTTGGGCTCTGCAATTCCCATTTTACGTGTCACTGCTGCGTATAGCTCACGTGCGTACTCCTGCACTGAGCGCGTGTCCACCGCCATGTTGCGTCGCGCCTGACGCACCAAATAACTCACCAGCAAAGTTTCCACTTTTGCCAGCACCCTGTTCTGGCAATACCTGATAGCTGAAGCACCTGCAGACTTTGTGAGCTTCATGTGCTCCTTTATCTTGGCTGCATCCTTCTTGATCGTACGAATCGTAGATTCGTTGACGCCATGCTGGCGCGCGAGATCAACTTGGCGTCTTCCTTTCTCCAAATCTTGAACAATTTGGTACTTCAGCTCGTAGCTTAATGAACGTCGTGTCTTCTTTGGTTTAGTGCGCTGGGTCCAGGTAAGGAAAGGTTTCTCTCTGGGGGTGGTGGTCCGGCGGAAGCCATTTTACGGAACAATGGATGCGCGTTAACCCGGCGTGGCCTTGAGGGATGAAACTGCCGCGGCTAGGTCAAGCGTCGTCTCTCCTCCCTCCCTCCCTCCCCGGGGTAGTCACGTCATAATACTTTAAGCCAATTACAGCTAGCAGCAGAGGGGGGTAGGGCTGCATGGCCAATCACAGTCCGAGACGTCATATGACGTCAGTGATAACGCAACAAAGACACACACTGCGCAACTTTACCGCGCCGCTTACCCAAGCGGAGGGAGGAGGAGGGAGAGGCAGGCAGGCAGGCGGGCGGGTGGGTGGCGCGTGGTCAAAATCTAAAAATAGCATCCGAGCCGGACACTCACCGCGTATATGTGGAAAAAACCCGCGTTAAGTGAAAGTTCAGCTTTGGCAAGGCACCGCGTATATGCGAAAACGCGTTAAGTGAAAGCGCGTTAAGCGGGGTAAAACTGTACAGTATTACCCCGCCTAACGCGGTTTCACTTAATGCGTTTTATCATATACGCGGTGCCTCGCCAGAGCTGAACTTTCACTTAACACGGATTTTTTCCACATATACGCGTTGAGTGTCCGGCTCGAGACGCTATTTTTAGATTTGCCCCACCCGCCACCCTGGCTGACTGCCTGTTTTAGCTCATAAAATTCATACAAATTACCCGGCCAGAATATAATTTACATTGCTGGAATTCTTATAATTTGGTGATCATTTTGAATATAAACATCATATATTTTGCATTAGACATACAAATTTTAGATAAAAAAAATTTCTGAGTAACTATGTTATCTTTTGTGCAAAATATATGACATTTATATTCAAAATATTCCTGGTCTTACAAGGAATCCAGCAATGTCAATTGTATTATCCTAACTTTAGTTTGAGGTATTATTTATTAAAATTTAGTGGTTTTTCCCCAAAAATTTCTCAGAGAGGGAAGAGCCGGCAGTGTAGTGTGAGAGGGGGAGGGAGTTGAGTCCATTATTTGAATGGACATTAACTTGGCGACTGTATTTCTCTATTTCTCTTAAAAGTATTAATTGTGTGCATATTACCATCATAAAATTAAAATGTATTTTACTTTAACATAGTTGTGTCTTCAAAAAAGTGGAGTTTGAAATTAATTTAGGTTTCTGTACCAATTCAATCCCTTATGTTCTGTTGTTCCTTAGCAGTTCACTAACAGGACCCTCAGTTTCTATTGACCGCGTTAAGTGAAATTTTAACATATATATATATATATATATATATATATATATATATATATATATATATATATATATATATATATATATATATATATATATATATATATATATATATATATATATATATATATATATATATATATATATATATATATATATATATATATATATATATATATATAATTTTTTTTTTTTTTTTTTTTTTTTTTTTTTTTTTTTTTTTTGGGGCAGGGCTTACTTTATTTGAGTTGCAGGCTGCACTTTTCAGGCATCGTTTGTATGGCTGTAACAAACACCTGTGCAAAATTTCATGCCATTTCATGCATACTTACCTGCCGCATCGCGAACGACTTTTTGTCAACTTTTAGTGTATACCAAAAATTAGGTGTCATTTAATGTTTTCCAGGATAATGATAAATTTTACATGGGTGACATCGATTTAATTCACATGTTATTTTACAGGTACACCGTATAGAAAATCATTACAAGTTCATATTGAAATTCTTTTTTGTGCGGAACCTTGGCATCATTTTCCTAGACAATAATCTTTGCCTAATATATCCATCTCTCGATTCGTATCCGGTCACTTCAGTGCAAGCTTCAGTCATCACTTTTATGCCTCTCGACCGCCTGAGTGCTGTTTGGCCACTTGGGCACCACTAATGGTGTCTCAAGAATGTCATTAACCTGTAGATTTGACAGAGAAGCAATGTAAGGAGGCTCAGTCTTGAGTTCATTCCTCCAGTTAATCATGGAATGATAGTTTTTGCTTGCCACTTTAGTTTCGGAGTCACCACCTTTCTCATGTTGACTACAGGAGGCACATCCTCATTCCCATCTCCATCTTTACCCTCCTCATCAGTATAGTTTAACAAATTCTCGTCAACAGCAGCATCAGAATCTTCCTCCTCCTCTTCAGATCTGCCAGTGCATTCTTCCTTTTGCTGATTCTCCTCTCTAATTTTTCTTATCATTGAGACAGCTTTTTCTCTAACAGTCATGTCCTCATCTGCACACATACCAAGAAGAAGTTGATCTGTGTGGGCGAAGTATGCATTTCTCTGGACAGCCTTTTTCACTATCGTCTCCTCCTCACTATTCAGGTGTTTCATATATAGCAGGGACTGGAATACGTTCCTTGAGCCGTGTGTTACGTAAGGGTGTATCTTGATGTAAAACCACATTGGAGCACTGAACTTTATTATTGTAATGACAGTTCTTTTCAACTCATGGCTGGGTCTTGATGTTGCTACATACAGCCTGAGGATTCTACTCCATAAGGTGTTCCACCTTGACACACAGGGAGGACCTGGCTCAATAGCAGCCAAGTCATCTTCAACAACACCTGTGATAACTCCTTTACAAATCCTATACAGGTATTTCTGATCCCAGGACAGATCTTTCTCTACTTCATCATTAAACACAGGGAAATCAGGGAAACTGACTGGCTGGAAGGCGACAACTGGAAGCTCAGACAAAGGCTCCTTGATCTGCTTTCCAATGGGACCACGCCAATGCTCAGGACCACTTGGTTTACCATCATAGTGATAAAAAACTGCGCGGAAAGGCAGCTCATTTCCGTGAAGCTGACATATGAAATAATGCAGTGGGTGACCAAGTAACATTTCAAGATGATGAATGACTCCATTTTCTGATCCTACATTTACATTGGTTCCATCACAACCAACACACACAATGGGCTGCTGGGTTAGATTTTTCTCCACCAGAAACTCGTGAATAGTTTTGGCAATCTGCTTTCCGTGTCCAGTCTTGGGAGTCACATGTGTGAGATATTCATTGCCAGGCTCAACCATGATGACATAATGATCTTTCACTATCATCCTCGAACTCCATTTCTCGGTCTTCTCATTCTTTATCATCACACGAGTGGCAGTCTTCCCTACATTACAGTACAGTAACACAACATTGAGAAATGAAATGAGAAAAGGCTGATAATCAATAAAGACATAGCACCATACTCATCTGCAACAAGACAACTTAAATGAAATAAGAGATATGAAAAAAAAGTTGATAAACACTGAACAGAACATTGCACCGCCACAGCGGCTGTTTGGCTAGTACTGTAGGTAAATTTAAAAATTTCAGTAGAAAATGCGGCAGACTAAACCTCGACATATCAGCTTCAAATTTG
>NW_024738382.1:0-59151 GCF_018991925.1 Homarus americanus
GGTACACTCATCCGCCTTTACCGCCGTGGACCTCCCCGTGTGTTGATGTTGTCGTCCACACCTTCCCTGGTCGTAAATCCACCCAACTGAGGTTTATGCTCAAACTTAACTGCCTTGAGCAGATTAATGATGTCGTCTCCTCTCTAAAGACCTCCCACCCTCCTATCCTCGTCTACTGTGATGGGTCTGTTACCAAGCTGGGCAGCGCTGGGGCAGCTGCGTGGATTCCTGAGCGCCAGGCCTGCAGGAAAATCAGGGTCCACGACTGGGCCTCCTCCACTGATGCTGAAAGCATAGCCATCCTCGCGGGCATTCATGAGGGGGCGACCTATGCTCGCACTGAACGCCGGAACCTCCTTATAATCAGTGACAGCACTTCTGCGCTAGCGAGGCTCGAATTACTCTCCCCCTCCTCCCCTGCCGCCCAACACACCCTAGCCGCCGTTGCCGGGCTAGAACAAACTGATGACATCCGTGTCAAGTTTATTTGGATCCCGTCACATATAGGAATAACTGCCTGTGACACTGTTGATCGGCTTGCCAAAGAAGCTACACAAGAAGAAGATATTGAAGCCACTCTCGCCCTCTCCCTGAATCATCTCAAATCTCGCATACACGCCACACAACGAGAGGCATTCAACGAAAATTGGATACACCTGAAACAACGGGGTAGCATCACACTATGCCACTATGACGCTGTAACCGGTGACGACAACCGCCACTACAAAGAATATCAATCCCTGACTCGATCTCAAGAGCTTATATGCATGAGACTGCGCCTAGGGTACCGGTACCTATGGGAGTACATTGGCAACCCCGAGCCTCACCGCACTGTTTGAAAACTTTGTGGCCAACCCGACTCTCACACCCTCTCTCACGACATCCTCACTTGCCCTATGACCTCCTCCTACAGGTCCCCAGCCGTTACCAACACCTCTTCCCTCCCAGACCAGATATCCCTCCTCCTAGTCACAGGCCTGACATTTGACATTATTAGGGACCTGCCACTCTTTGCCATAAACAGATAAATTGTACCGGGAACTTTCCCCCACACACTCATCATTCTCTCACTTTATGTAACTTGACAAAACCTATGACCCTTCAGGCTTTTACGCCCCTAATGTACGAGTCATAAAGGCAAGTATGAACTTTTCATACTTCCCTGTTGGGCGCTGTAAACGCTTCTGCGCTTCACCTTGCACAGGATGTAAGGGGGTGCCCAATAAACTAGCCCCCTCGGGGGCAAATCTGAATCTGAATCTGTTACGGGTGGTCCCCATTAGAGGTTCACGGCGCCATAAGCTCGTTGAACAGGCTTTGTGTGAAATATAACAAAGTCTAGGACTGCTTTTAGTATCCTGGTGGTCCAGCGGTTAGCGTTCCCCGGTCACAGTCATAGGCTTGTGTGCCGTGGGTTCGAATCCTGGCGGGTTGAGGTGTTGATTGTATGTAGAAGTCCGCGTGCTTTATTGGGCTTATGAAATATATATATATATATATATATATATGTAACATTCAGAAATTTCAGTGTAATTTCAAATACCGCGCCATTGGCGATACTGAGCTTTCAAGGTCGTCGGAGGGAAGAGAGCGCTCCCTGCACATAGCGAGAGGTTGTGGAACTAGGCCTAAGTGATATTAAATGTAATTTGCCGAATTAATGATGATGCGATTCATGAAGTTAAGGGACTATTATTGAATTTGAAATTATTATAGATCGTTTATCAGTCTGAATAATGTTGCGGGTGTCCCAAGGAGTTATTAGTTAGGCGGAAAATATGTCACGTAGGCCTAAGCTAACACCTTGAGAGGACACGAGGCGGGCTCTCTCTCAGTCACGGGGAAGCATTCAGACAAACAAGACGTCCCTGCGCGTCCGTCACAGAAATAGTCACGTGGCCCAGTCACCTGTGTTGCACTATTGCAGTATGACAAGGTTTCCGTCAGAACCCACTTGACCGCGAGTTTGACTGCGAGAAATTGGCTGCGAGAGATTGACTGCCGATTGAGACTGCCGTTGATGATTGAGGCTTGGCGATTGTCGCCTTCAGAACGATCAGTGTAGGCTTGTCACTGGTTAACGGGGTAGCAAAGGATCTCTTGAGTGAACGAGTGCTCCCGACAACTAAAATGACACTGGACCAGCATCAGCAGTGGGTGATCAGTTCTTACCACGTGGGTGCACAACACCACGTGTCCTCGGTCAGCTAGAAGTGTTACCTACTGGCCATAGACACCTGCTGGCGTTCTCTCTTCCTGCCCATGGATGCACTGGGAGTACACTGAGGCTATCTGAGTAAATTAATGGTCACACACTGAGACCATGAGTCTAGGACTCTAGGAGATACCTAGAGGAACATTTTATCTCCCTTATTACGGGTGTATGTTGAGTTGGGTGGAGCATGGTTCACGAGTATTGGTGGACCCAGTAACATATCAATAATAGTGACTATATTTGTGTGTAGTTAATACCATTTCTCAGTTACTGATGTTATCTTGACGTGTGTGGTTTAATATTTCTTAAATAATTTTGATAGTATTGTTTTTTGAATGTTGTGTCACTAAGCGGAACCAGAGTGATACTGTGATTTAATTCTTTTAATGCATTTAATTTTTCTTTATAATTCCGATCTCAGGTAACCTTTGTTCCCCAGAGTAGTGTTTAAGTTAGGTTAGGAATTGTGCATCTGTTGGGGTGATAAAATTTTGTTGAAAGCCCTTAAGGCCTGTTTCATGTGTGCAAGCAACATTTCTTAATACTTTAAATTTATTGTTGCCTGAGTTCCAAGTTAAGAGGTGCGTATATTGGTGTACCATTATTTGATTGTGTTTGCAGTGTTGGAAGGAATATAAGTGTCTAAATTTTACAGTGTGTCTCATTCATCCCAGTCACAGACGCTATCCTTCCACGGGTCACGGACAATTCATTTTGTTTAGTAGATTTAAGTGTTCTTGTGCTGGTTTGGGATTTTTCTCAAAGGGGCGCTTCCACTGCATTACCATCTAATAATCTTTAATAAACCCCAAGTCAAGTGAGAAAATAAAGTCCAGTAGATTCCGACCGGTTACATATATATATATATATATATATATATATATATATATATATATATATATATATATATATATATATATATATATATATATATATATATATATGTGTGTGTGTGTGTGTGTGTGTGTGTGTGTGTTTAATTCTTTTTTATGAATATACACATCTCTTTTATCAATTAGAAATTTGATATCCACTTAAATCAGAAGAGACAATGTTTATAGTTTCCAAACGGTGCCATAATAATTAATGCATACCTTGAGAACTTTGGGAATGACTCTCCCTTCCAGCTGTAGTAACAAGAGGAAGATGCCCTAAACCTGATGTGCGTCCATTTGATGCCCATATCATTATTTTTTGCTGACGGTACGGTACTAGGCTAAGAAGCCCCACCCACCCACCTTGCAGCTTATGTGAAATTGTGGTGTTTACAATTGATTCTACTCTTTACAGAATGTTCATTATTTTTAATTGATTTATATGTTTGGTGTCTTTTGTCTTGATATTCACAATAATTAGTGAAAAGAATTAAAGTGAGCCAAAACAGGGTATCCTTAACAGTTATATATGGATTTATTTGTGATATATCAATATTAATCGAATATAATGTATGTACGATATGAACCAATGACCTTCAAGGGAGGCAGAACTTGTACGGTTAGCTGAAAAAAAACGACTTAAGAAGAATTGCAGCACCCAGATATTGATTTAGTATGACTAAGACATTAAGTATTTTAGTTCATTTTTCAGTTATCTCTTTCATGAGTGACATTTACTACCTACTGCACTTGAAAACCCAGTCAGCTGATGATTATTTAGGAGAAAAGGTGGCTCCTTTCAGAAACGTCATTATATGATATTATTTATGCGCTTTTACATAATTTCTTATGATAGGGTGGATATTATATTTACAAATAGACCAGCATTTTGAAAGAATGACCAATATTTTGTCAAAACGATTAACATCTTTGCAGAACGATCATTATATGGGAGATTGACTTTTATGATGACAAAAAATTTAATGTTTGCAAATGACCTACATATTGGCAGAATGACCAGGCTTTAGTGCAAAATTACTGGAGTTTAGTGCAGAATGACCAGCGTGTTGGCAGAAAGACCAATGGTGTTACACCTTGGTAAAAATCTTTTGCCTGGCTTTGTCGTCTGTAGCTCTTGGTTGGCTGATCACGTTGCAACATCTAGCTGAAATCAACAAGCATTGCGGGACTCTTTGTAGCATGCTTCCAATGTTGTAACATTTTGGTGAAATCTTTCTCCATGCTCGTCACTCACATAAGGAAAAAAAAGACAGAAGTGAGTAAAGGAAATGCTGTTTGACATTTTGCAGCCCAGACGTTGTTAACTTTGCAGTAGTTAATCTACCAGTGCCTTGTAATTCATGTGTCGCTTAATCTATTTCTTCACTATCTCTGTATGTAGTCGGTGCCTCGGGTATCATGTTTAAATTTTCGGTGGTGAAAACTGTTGAATAATATTTATTCAGATTATTGCTCATTTCTCCGTCGTTATCAGTTAGCTCGCCGGTGTCTGACTGTGTTGGTCCAATCTCTTCTCGTGTTTTAGTTTGGTACATTTGAAAGAATCCCTTGGGGTTTGACTTCGCCTCCCTTATTCCTCTTTGCTTTTCTTATCTCGGTCTTAATCCTACTGGCCAATACCTTATAATAATCTCGGAGGTAAACTTCACCACGATTTATTCTTCTACCTATACCCTTCCTTTGTCCAATAATATTCTTTAAATAATTATTTATCCATTTAGGGTCATTGTTGTCTGATCTGAGTTTTCTGTATGGTATGTTCGGCCTTTGTGCATTAAGTAACTCATTATTTAAATTGTTGTGGAACTCGTCAAACTCAGATCTCGTGATCAGGTCATCCTCATCCGTCAAATTTTGTGAGGATAGCGTTGTCAGGTCTCCAAGTAAAGTGAGGTCGCCCTCTGTGGGTACATTGTGTAAAGTCATGTAATCCATCACACAGCGTGATACCCCTTCTCCCAGCTGCCTTTTCATCCTATCAAAGTTTGCCCTTCTGAAATCTGTGACTGTAATGGAATTTTCCTTGCGTCTGCCATTAAATTCTAATTTAAATCTTATTTCTTTGTGATCGTTGTTGGCAAGTTCGTTTCTTACCTCGACATTACTAATGAGGTTTTATCTGTTTGACAGAATTAAATCGAGTATATTATTACCCCGGGTGGGTTCGGTTTTATGTTGACTTAGGAAACAGTCCTGAACTGTTTCAAGAAAATCCTCTGATTCTGAGTTACCTGTAAGGTCGATCCAATCTATTTGGCTAAAGTTAAAGTTGCTATGTCTGGATGCCTTGCGCATTTCATCCCAAATAAGTCGTTCATTAACTCTATCAAGATTAGGAGGTCTATATATTACTCCTGCGATTAATTTTTCCCTACCATCGGTTAATACTATCCAAATTGTTTCTGTATTCAGTTCAGTCTTTATTTCCTTATTTATTTCACACTTCAGATTATCCCTGATGTAGATTGCTACTCATCCTCCTTTCCTAATTTGCCTCTCGTCATTGAATAATTTGTAACCTGCAATTTGGTATTCGACAGGTAACTCACGTGAGTCTAAGTTTATCTATGTTTCGGTGAATGCTATTATATCGATTTTTTCGGTACATGCTAACGCCCTGATTTCATCCACTTGTTTCTCATACTCCTACAGTTTGTATAGTAGACATTTAAGTTAGTCGTGTTCTGAGTCCTGCCTCTGACGGGTTTAGGTTTTAACTTCCTGCCTAATTTAGTTTTGTCATCATTCCTTAGACTAATTCTCTGTAACCTTTCACTTTGTTTACCGGCTCCCACTGCAGTCTCCTCCACCCCCGTGCCCATATGTTCCCCGAGCAGTTTAAAGACTTCGACATCTTTTGAACTGCCCTCTCGAGAGAGTCAGCCAAGGTTGCCACCCCATCCCTAGACAGATGCACCTCATCCCTAGCATAAAGGTCCCTTCTGCCATAAAAGTTGTCCCAGTTGTCAACGAATTGGACTGTTATTGGCTTGCAATAACTGTCAGGACGGCCGTTGACACCAACTGCCCTTGACAACCATTCATTGCCAATTCTCCTTCTAGGCAGGACACCACATATAATAGGGATTCCCCCCTTCACCCTAATACGTTCTATAGCTGTCTTGAACTTGTCAAGAAGCTTCTAACTCCTATACCGGCCAATATCATTGCCTCCTGCACTGAGGCAGATAATGGGTTTGTTCCCATTTCCAGACAAGATATTGTCATCCTGTCAACTATATCCCCCACAAAAAGCTGTATCCTGGAACCGTACCTTGGGAATCGCCAACAATTAAGGTTTTCGTACCTTCCTTGTCAGCCTTGTCCTCGACTATGCTAACGTCCAATTTGTCTATCAAAGGACTGAAAGAGTTGGTACACATAGCTGTTGTTGTTGTATCCTCGATGCGTTTTTTCACCACCAGTTTGGTCGTCCCTCTCGTCACAACCTTCCATTCGCCTGAGTTTTCGTCAGACACGGCTTTCCTTGTCTCGTTTCTTCCTTCATCCTCGCTATCACTTCCTTTAATTTCAATTTTTCTCCCTTGACCTTCTCTAACTCGGCCAGAAGCTCAGCCCTCAGAAGGGCACAACCCTGTTCACAAGTAGCACTAGCCATTATTGATTCCAAAGTAGCACTCTTGAACATTATAAGTAACTGCTGAATTGATAACATTTGTTGGAATGACACTAGGTGTATGTCGTCAACACAACACGCGAGACAGGTCCCAGCCAGGCCATAACACCGGTCTCCAGGACAGCCACCTTTGCTCCAGCACACCCGTTAACTGCAAAAACCAGCCAACCCTGCATTATACCTGGCAACAACCACCATGCCTTCTTGATTCGATATAATACTATGTCCACAACTTAAATACCACACTGGAGATATACCTCTTTAGTAACGTTGCCAAACAAAACACAGGGGAAACACTCCCTTCAGGGGTCATGCTGCCTCAACCGCAGCTGCTGCGTGACTCGTGCCAGCAACCCTAACACACCTCTCCACTAAACTCCGCGACCAACTCGAACCTAACCTGAAACAACTAACTAAACCCAAATGAGCTACTACCAAACCAACGAAACCTCAAAGTTGCTACTCGTCCTGACAACCCATTGCAGAATGCCACGCTGGTAACCCCACGACATTTAAGACGAAGAAGATATCCGTCAGCGCTGGAAGAACTCTACCATTCGCTGCTCAACCAAAACACAGATGTAGATGTCCTGAATACCCAGCAGCATCCTCAGTACCCAGAGATGACCCACCTCAACTATCCTCCATCCCTGGATGGGGTAGCTACTGCCATCAAGCAGATGAAAAATACAAAGCCACAGGGCCTGATGGAATCCCAGCCGAGGTGTATAAAGCAGGAGGACCTCTGCTTACTAGCCGTCTCCACTCACTCCTGGAGAATATATGGGAGGAGGAAATCCCCCAATATTTATAAGAATAAGGGAGATCGGTCAGACTGTGGCAACTACCGCAGGATCTCACTGACGTCCGTAACTGGCAGGATTATCTTCTGAGTCCTCCCAAAGAGACTTCTTCCTGAGGCGGAAACCTTTCTCCCAGATTCTCAATGTGGCTTTTGACCATCACGTGGTAGCACGAACATGATCTTTGCTGCCCGTCAGATACAGGAAACGTGTAGAAAACATCTCTGTGACTTGTACATGGCCTTCATAGACCTTACTAAGGCCTTTGACTCGGTCAACAGGGAAGCCCTCAGTCGTTTTGGCTGCCCTCCAAAATTCATTACCATTGTGAGGCAACTCCACGATGCCATGAACGGCAGTGTCCTACACAATGGCACCCAGGCTGAGTTCTTCCCCATCCAAACGGGGGGTAAAACAAGGATGTGTACTGGCACAAACATTCTTTTCCAATTTCTTAGCTGCCATCCTTACTCGTGCCAGTGACAGGGTGGACATCCAGTACCGGATGAACGGTCTTTTCAACACATGACCCCTGGCAGGAACAAAGGTGACGGCAGCTTCCATTACCAAACTTCAGTATGCAGACGACTTCACACTCGTCGCTCATACTGAACACCTATGCAGATGCGTATGCACACATCAGCCTTGAGGGGTGTTACGACCCTTGGCCTCATAGGGTGTAACAATATCACAAATTCACAAATTCAACTTCGTACTATAGGTCCAGGAATAGATCCCACCAAATTTTAACCTCATTACTATGGGGTATATTGAAATTCCGAAGTAGAATTAATTACAAAATATTTTAACAAACAAACAAACAATAAAACAAGTATATCCATATATACAAAAATAAATAAATACAAATTAAATCTGAACAAATAAACTACTCAACCGAGTGACAAAATAACGAACAGCAAAGTACTGATTAAACACTTATTTAGTCTAGATACTACCTTGAATAACGTGGTTATCCAACACACGTAACTTATAAACAAGTAAGTTATTTGCTGTTGAATTCTAAAATGTGACTACCCACAGTCTCACATATAAATCACTATGTAATACTTGGTGTTCTTAAAAATCGAGAAAGGTTAACACAGTATACCACTAGAAATATACAATAGGAGAGGAGATACTTATCTTACAACTGCCAGCCCAATACTAAAGCCACCCGAAACTGAAAGGTAACACTAAGCGAGCAGAGGTGGGCGGAAATGACATCATAAACAAAAGACGTTCAAGTTGCGAATCCACAAATAGCTATCAAACGCTCACTCATTCATTAGTATTCGAGACTAATACAATAAACACTACTTTGTTTTACCTAACACATTAAAACTAATATTACTACATTCTAAGTATAACATATAATATCTAAATTTTAACTGCTTCAGTGTGTACACAACAAATCAGTCGAGGTTTATATGCCGACCAGTAATCTATTCATTGGTTCTTATTCCGACACTCGTAACATCTCCCCCCTTAATTTAAAAGTTTAAGAAGCTCTGAATAAGCTTTTACTCAACGCGAGATAGAATGTCGGCAATAATATTATCACAGCCCTTTATGTGTTTGATTTCTATATTATAGGGTTGAAGAACTAATGACCACCGTAACAGTCATTGATTCTAATTTCTCATATCATGAACAAACTGAAGTGGATTATGAACTGTATAAACTATCACTGGGTAAAGTGATCCACTTACATACACCTCAAACTTTTCCAGAGCTAACAAAAGGGCCAATGCTTCTTTTTCTATTGTTGCATATCCACGTTGATGCTTTTTCAGTTTGACCGAGAAATAACAGTTTGGGTGCAATATTCCATCTTTTCCTTTTTGCATTAACACAGCACCAACTCCTGTGTCACATGCATCCGATTGTATCACAAACTGTTTCTTAAAGTCTGGGAGTTGCAGTACAGGTGCCGTCGCCAACAACCCACGAACCTTTTCGAATGCTGTCTGGTATTCATCAGTCCACACAAACTTTCTTTTTGGGCTGACCAAATCTGTCATGGGAGTGACCACCCTGGCAAAATTTTGACAAAACCTCCTGTAGAATCCAACCATTCCGAGAAATCTTTTGAGAGCCTTTCGATTGTGAGGTGCGGGTAGACTGAGAATATCGGCAACCTTGGCATCAATTGGAGCAATTTTCCCTTGTCCAATGACATGACCAAGGAAGATCAAGGTAGCATGTCCGAATTCACTCTTGGGTAGGTTTACGGTGAAGATGAACTCTGCTAGACGATTGAAGAGTTCACGGAGTCGGCCAATGTGTTGTACCCATGTGTCACTGACGACGACCAGATCATCTAGATAGGCGTACACTCCAGGCAAGCCTGATGTTACTATACAGTATGCATCGCTCGCTGAAATGTTGCTGGTGCTCCTTTGAGGCCGAAGGGCATAACTTTGTATTGCCACAGCCCCTCCACAGTGACAAAAGGTGAAATCTGCTTTGCTTCTTCCGAGAGTTTGATTTGGTAGTAGTCTTTGAGAAGATCCAGCTTGGTGACAAATGATGCTTGACCCACACTAGCGATGATGTCGTCGATGCGCGGCAATGGATATGTATCAGCACGTGTCACCAGGTTGACCTTCCTGTAGTCAGTACACATGCGGACACTTCCGTCGGGTTTAGGCACCAGCACACAGGGTGACGCCCATGCACTACTGCTCCTCTACACTAGGTCATGTTCCAGCAGATACTCCACCTCCTGCTTCAGCTTCTCCCGTTTATCAGGGCTCATTCGGTAGGGTGCTTGCTTGATGGGAGATGTGCTAGGCAGCAGTACCAGGTCGTGCTCCATCAGAGAACACTGGAGTGGCACATCGGTGAAGAGTGGCTTGAACTCCTGCAGCAGTTGCACAACATCCTGAGACTGCTGTTGTGAAAGATGGAATACTTTAGAGGTAGGGTCACACAATATACTGGAATTACAGATTTCTATGGGGATATCCACTTAGAAATCAGTGTCTGGGACCACTTCCTCTCCTGTTATCGAACAAACCACTTCACTCCTACCAAAATACGGTTTCAACCTGTTGATGTGAGTCACACTCTCCAATTTTCTCTTATCTGGAGTCGCTATGACATAGTTGAGGTCATTTAATTTCTTAACTATAGTGAATGGACCCTCATATTTAGCTTGGAGGGGATTTCTATACAGGGGTATAAGTGCTAAAACCCTTTCTCCAGGCTTAAATTCTCTAGCTTGACAATGCTCATCATATTGCTTTTTTTCATTCGACATGCGCACCGTGAAACGTCAACAAAGGCTGTGAGTGAGCTCTCCCTACAATTCCCAATTCTGATGAATTTAGTGAGACGACTACCTTCAGTCTGTTTAGAGAGCTAAAGTGGAGCTCAGTTGTAAGCACAGTCGCTTGTGAAATTTATAGTTGCTGGACTTAGACAATATTTTAGATAAAATATCTGGACTTTCTGCCTGGACCCTCTGGTCGGTTATTTTCGTATCTGCGCATGCGCAGTGCGAAGAGCGTGACGTTGAATGACGTGGTAGTGACTTCGTTGCCTCTCCATCTCGCCTGTGACCGACCACAAGCATTGCACAATGCCTGGGGAGAGTGGTGGGCAGAAACCTATGAAGGCTTTGGCTAAAGAAGAAAAGATTGCCCTACTGAACAACTTAGAAGACGACCTGAGGCTTTCAAGTAGTGAATCAGAAGCAGACAATCCGCGGCCAACATTAATAGAAGTGATAGACAATTTTCAAGAAGTGATTAGTAAGAAAGAAAAGAAGAGGAGGCGAGAGGAGGCGAAGAAAAGTGAAGGAAGCGACAGTGATGAGATCATGAATGATAGGAAGAAAAGGACGACACACACAGAAGGAAGCAGAAAGAATTCAACTGGGAATAAAACACAGCAGGTCTTGACTGAATCCAACACCCTTCAAGAGTCAGACCCCAGTGATTATGACAGTGACGGTAATGTTTCTATGGGAAACACTAGCCACAGTGGAAACAGCAATGCCATGGACCCTATCACCCTGCCCTCTGCCAAACAAACAAGTAAGCTGAATCTCCACTTTCCCAAGGACTCATTAAAATCTGTCGAGGATCGGTTTAATTGGATGATGAAGTACTGCAGACAGCATGGTCCCAACATTCAATTCCGACAAGGTAAGAACCGGAACTTTATCAAGTGTCAGACTCCTGAAGTCTATAAAACCCTTAGTACTGTTGGCTTTGACGGGGTTGTCCTAGTGGCCCCTCCAGCAGACGCTGATGAATGTTGCCACATCCTAGTGAAACGATTCCCCCTATACGCTGACATCGAAGATGCACGTGACTTTAATTCTAATATACTCAGTATACGTCGACATTACCGGGGACACACTCCACAAGCTGCTGTTATTGTCAAGTGGAAGGGAAGGGTATGTCCAACCACTGTGGAAGCCCATCCAATCCTTCCACCACTTTATGCAGAGCCCTATCATCCTGGGCCTGCATTTTGTGTTATCTGCTCTCATTGGGGTCACACCTTCACTGCCTGCTGCCGACGTGATCGTCCTAGATGTCGCTTCTGCTCACGTAACCACAACTCCGCCGCCTGTGCCCAGAAAATCAAAGACCACCTTAATAGGGGTGGTGTGGGCTATGTAGTTGAGCCCAGGTGCTGTAACTGTGGCGGCCGGCACAATGCTGACTCACGGCAGTGCCCCAGTCGCCCTTCTGTCCCAGGGGAGAGGCCTCCCCAAGGGCTGCGTCTACCACAACGCCCCCCTCAGTCTACTGGGTCACCTGCCCCTGCCTGGCTTCACCAGGCTGCACCACAACAGCACCTACCATTCCCTAACTCAACCACTACTGAGCCTCCTCCCCGTCTCTACTCTGACGCTATCAAGCCTCGTGTTCCCACCAGTTCCCCCCCACAACCCCGTCACTACTCTGACGCTGTCAAGCCTTGTGCCGCCACCAGTGCCCCCCCACAACCCCGTCTCTACCCTGACGCTGTCAAGCCTTGTGCCGCCACCAGTGCCCCCCCACAACCCCTCTCCAGTGACATGACACAGATCATGTCCCTCTTCCAAGAATTTACCAGTCATGTTGAGAAACTCTTGGTTACACTCTGTACCGCCATCTCCGACCTACACCGCCAACTCCTGCCCTTTGCTGCCACCCAGTCACTCCCCTCTTTTGGTTTGACACAAGCTGGTAGTCCCCCTGTGAGCCCCCCCTGCTCACAGGTTGTGTGTACTGGGGCCCCCGAGCCAAGCCCTGCCTCATCTTTACGTCACGTGGTGCCTCAACCTGTCTACCCACCTCAAGCCTCGCCTGCTCCTGTGTCTGTGCTGTCTCCACCAGGGCTACCTATTGGACCTGAGGACTCCACCCCCGGCTACCCATACTCCACCGACATGCCGGCACCTAAGGCCCATCCGTCCACGTCAGGGGTAATCAGTCTAATACACCACAATGGATAGCAACGCTACAGGACTGCAGGTACTCACCTGGAACATAAACGGCTTGCAAAGCAAGTTTGGTGCCCTCAAAACCTACGTCTACACTGAAGACGTCGACGTGCTGTGCCTCCAAGAAACGCGGTGTGCTGCTGGTACCTATGTGCTCAGTGGCTACACATGTGTTGAGAGCCCATCCACTCCTGTTCTCCGCATCGACGGACTACCACGAAGCCATGCACGTGGACTACGGATCTACGTCAAGAAGGATGTCCCCTACCAACCTCTCGACGTCCCCCTTGATGACGACACCACCGACGCACATGCCATCACAATCACACTAAAAGGTATGTCCCTCAATATTGTCAATGTCTATGTGCCTCCCTCCACCCCTACTGTACCTATCCTACCACACCATATCACCTCCACCCCCACCCTCCTTGTGGGGGACCTCAATGCCCGTCACCCTAGTCTCGGCTCCCAGGGGCCCCACTCAAACTCCCGGGGTAACTCCTGGCTCTCCTACCTACAAACCACTGATGACCCTGTACGTCTTCTCTGCCCTCCATCACCCACCCACATCGGGGGAGGGAAACTTGACTACATAGCTCTCTACTCTGACCCTCACCGCCCACACTCCACCCGCATCCTCCACTCCCCCCACAGTGACCATTTCCCTATCCACACTACCCTCCAGTATGTGAGAATACCCGCTCCACCCAAGGGCCCTAGGCTCACCCTACCCCCTGCCAACATACCTGCCTTCATCACTACCATTGCTGAATAGTTTCAGGGTTACACTGTCACCACCGCAGACCAACTCTACCTTGATCTGTCCAAACAATGCACTGACTCCTCCGCCCTGTCCCAAAACACCGCCGCCCTAACCGCCAGCCCAGGAGTCAATGGAACGTTAACCGTGACCCTCATGTTAAGTCTATCCGAGTATGGCACCGAATAGCAGTCGACCAGTGGAAGAAATCTCCAAGCTCCCCTGACTCTCTACGCTTCCTGATGCGCACAAATAAAGAGCTCCAATCTGCCATCACTCTCGCACGAGAGAAGCAGTGGTTTGATTTTGCTTCTTCTATTGACCAGTCTACATCTATAGGTGATATATGGCGCACCATTAACCGTGCCCGGGGCACCAACGCTAGACCCGCGCTCCACCCTAGACCAGCTGCCCGAGCTGAGGCGCTCTCCCAGACGTGGCAGGAGGCCGCCTCCATTGATGCGCTACCACCCGCTGTACGAGACCTCACCCTCGCACTGCAACCACAACGCCGACAGCGCATCTTCGAGTACCAAGACCTATTTGCAGACACTGACATGCCTTTCACACAGTGTGAACTACTAAATGCTGTTAAGCGTGGTCGGTCCACCGCTCCAGGCGATGACGGCGTCACATATGATGTGTTAAATGCCCTTATTGCCACCCCTGTTAACCCCCTCCTCTGTCTATTTAACCTCTCTTTTGATACTGGTCAGCTGCCTCACTTATGGAAGACTGCCACCACCATCCCAGTCCCTAAACCAGGCAGACAAGATGAATATCGTCCGATATCCCTCATCTCCTGCTTCTCAAAGATGATGGAGTGCATGATACGCCACCGCCTCCACTGGAAAATTGAAGCCCACCTGCACCCTGACCTCTATGGTTTTCGCCCCGGAAAGAGTACTGCTCACTGCATCGCTCACTACATGGCAAACACCTCCGCCAAAACCTCCCTCTTCGTCGACTTCAAGGGTGCTTTTGATAAAGCCAACAGTGAAGTGATCCTTGAGGGCCTCACTCACATGGATGTGAAGGGCAAACTCCTCACGTGGATTGCTGACTACCTCTCCCATCGACAGGCCCGTGTCCGTTTTCAGGGCCACTATTCTAAGATCAGGGACCTTGATCTTGGCATGCCTCAGGGAGGTGTACTCAGCCCTACACTCTTCAATGTTCTCATGAACTCCATCTGCCGTCTCAACGTCATCTTTGCTGAGCGCACCCTAAACGGTCACATCATAAGGCACGCTGATGATATTCTCCTCCAAATTACTACAGTGCAACATGAAAAACCTATACTCTCCACGTTCGCCTGGACCTGTCAAACACTCGGGCTAGTCATCTCACACACTAAAACCAAGTTCATCTCACGCTTCCGGCGTCAGACACCACTGACTCTGCAAGGACAAGACATCGATCAAGTACGCACCTACAGGTACCTTGGTCTACCTGTGCGAGCTACTATCAGAGCCACGACCTCCGCTGTCGCCGCCCACGTCATCTCCCAGTGCCGCCAACGAACGAGGCCCCTCCAGTCCCTCATTCACGGCCTCAAAGGAGCCTCTGTCAGGGTCCTACGTCTCATGTACATTGCCATCGTCAGAGCTGTCATAGATTATGCCTCTCCTGTCCTTGTAGTTGCCTCCCAGCGCGAGAAATAAAGCATAGAGAAAATCCAAAACAGAGCGATGAGACTCATCCTCGGCTGCCCTATGACCACCAGAATAGAAGTCATGCAGCGCGAACTAATCCTGCTTCCCGTCTGCGATCGAATTACTGCTCTCAATGCCATCCTTGGTGTTAAACTTCTTCGTAGTGAGCAACCGACTCCCCTGTCGCGCTCAATGAACTGACATCTTAACACCCTCCTGCGCCGGCCTGTCCCCATTACTTCCCCCCTCCCTCTCAACTCTGGCCAGTCCACACTGCTGCTGACATCCTGCGTTATCACCTCTACACCCCCTCGACCTCTCTCCCTCCCGAGTACACTCATCCGCCTCTACCGCCGTGGACTTTCCCGTGTGTTGATGTTGTCGTCCACACCTTCCCTGGTCGTAAATCCACCCAACTGAGGTATATGCTCAAACTTAACTGCCTTGAGCAGATTAATGATGTCGCCTCCTCTCTAAAGACCTCCCACCCTCGTCTACTGTGATGGGTCTGTTACCACGCTGGGCAGCGCTGGGGCAGCTGCGTGGATTCCTGAGCGCCAGGCCTGCAGGAAAATCAGGGTCCACGACTGGGCCTCCTCCACTGATGCTGAAAGCATAGCCATCCTCGCGGGCATTCATGAGGGGGCGACCTATGCTCGCACTGAACGCCGGAACCTCCTTATAATCAGTGACAGCACTTCTGCGCTAGCGAGGCTCAAATTACCCTTCCCCTCATCCCCTGCCGCCCAACACACCCTAGCCGCCGTTGCCGGGCTAGAACAAACTGATGACATCCGTGTCAAGTTTATTTGGATCCCGTCACATATAGGAATAACTGCCTGTGACACTGTTGATCGGCTTGCCAAAGAAGCTACACAAGAAGAAGATATTGAAGCCACTCTCGCCCTCTCCCTGAATCATCTCAAATCTCGCATACACGCCACACAACGAGAGGCATTCAACGAAAATTGGACACACATGAAACAACGGGGTAGCATCACACTATGCCACTATGACGCTGTAACCGGTGACGACAACCGCCACTACAAAGAATATCAATCCCTGACTCGATCTCAACAGCTTATATACATGAGACTGCGCCTAGGGTACAGGTACCTATGGGAGTACATTGGCAACCCCGAGCCTCACCGCACTGTTTGTAAACTTTGTGGCCAACCCGACTCTCACACCCTCTCTCACTACATTCTCACTTGCCCTATAACCTCCTCCTATAGGTCCCCAGCCGTAACCAACTCCTCTTCCCTCACAGACCAGATATCCCTCCTCCTAGTCACAGGCCTGGCATTTGACATTATTAGGGACCTGCCACTCTTTGCCATACACAGATGACATGTACCACTAACTTTCCCCCCACACACTCATCATTCTCTCACTTTATGTAACTTGACAAAACCTATGACCCTTCAGGCTTTTACGCCCTTAATGCACGAGTCATAAAGGCAAGTATGAACTTTTCATACTTCCCTGTTGGGCGCTGTAAACGCTTCTGCGCTCCACCTTGCACAGGATGTAAGGGGGTGCCCAATAAACCAGCCCCCTCGGGGGGCAAATCTGAAATCTGATTGCTTTTTCATTTTCTCCTGTACTTCTGACAGATTTTCACGAGCAATCTCACCTACTCTCTTCAGTTTCTCTTTAAACTTCTCTACATACACTGACAAAGGGACTTTTATTTGATTACTTATCCAACTTTCCTTCAACACAGTCATAGGACCTCTTACAGTATGACCAAAAATCATTTCAAAGGGACTGAATCCTAGGGAATCTTGGGGACTCTCTCTTGTGGCAAACAACATAAGCGGTACTCCTTCATTCCAATCCTTATCAGACTCCATACAGTATTTCATAAGCATTGATTTAAAAGTCTGGTGGAACCTCTCTAGGGCACCTTGGGTTTGAGGGTTGTACGCAGAAGCTAAGTATTGTTTAATACCCAATTAATTCATCACCTGCTGGAAAAGGAAAGAAGTGAAGTTAGTACCCTGATCCGACTGTACAATTCTAGGAATGCCATATTTAGTGAAGAAGTTAGTCAGAGCCTTTACCACACTCTTTGCTTTGATGTTTCGCAATGGTATAGCCTCTGGGTACCTGGTGGTAGTACACATGATTGTTAACAAATATTAGTGGCCACATCGAGTTTTTGGGAGAGGACCTACACAATCAACTATAACCCTGCTAAATGGCTCATCTACCACAGGAATGGGTTTTTGGAGAGCAGGTTTTATGACCTGATTCGGTTTACCAGCCATCTGACAATCATGGCAAGTTCTACAGTAACTGGCAACATCACCTTTCATTCCAGGCCAGTAAAAATGCGACAAAATTTTTTTGTATGTTTTCCTAACTCCTAAATGTCCTCCCAAAAAGTCGTGTTTTATTTCAAGATTTCTCCCCTGTGACAACTGGGAATCACAACCTGATGCACAACATTCCACTCATCAGCAGGATCAGATACAGATCTGAACTTCCTCATAAGTAACCCTGAATCCATGAAGTAACAAAAAGGCAAGCGAGCCGCTTCTTCCATATCCACAACCTTCCTACATAGTTCAGCTAATTCGGAGTCACTCTGATGATCATCTATCAGTTTTTCCCTAGTGACAGGTTCTTTCTGAATGGTAATGTTGTCACCAGAAGAGAGATCAGCTTCAGATTTTGGGGAATGAATGTTAACTGAATCTTTAGCTTCACTCACATCTCTCCCACCAATGTCACTATCAAATGAATCATCCTGACTGTCAAACAGATTCTCAATACCTAAATCATTTTCATCATTGTCAGGTGCACTACTATCAGCAATACAGAGCTTAGGGTCAACTAAAGGAATATTCAGTACCTTATTCCGAAGAGTCTGGCTCCTTGTAACTGCACATAAAAGAAATAAATCAGGGTATTCTTCTTCAATTAAACCAGTATTATTCTCCTCTGTAGGAGTCGAAGATACCACAGGATCTGGCACCACGGTGGCTCCTGCAATATCATTACCGAGCAAAAAAGTAACCCCTGTCACAGGAAGAGAATCTTGAACACCAATAGTCACACAACCAGTCACAAGTGGAGTTCTTAAAAACGCCCTACACAAAGGAACAGTGATCACTCCACCGACACCCTTAAGCACCAAATGCTCTCCAGTATAGGAATCTTCCACGCAGGGAACAGATCCTTTCAACAGAATACTGTGAGAAGCACCAGTGTCACGCAAAATCTTCGCAGGGTACTGATCAGCCTGATTCCTTTACTTCAACTGAACCATCAAACATGAAAGGTTCAAAAGAATCCTCCTTTGGGCGATTTCTCACTAAAGTTTTGTCAAACTTCTCCAGAGGTTCGAATGAGAGCACTGGCTCTTCCTTCTTTGCTTCCAATTTAGGGCAATTCACAATCACATGACCTGGTTTCTTACAGTAAAAACAGACAAATGCTTTAGTCTTGGCATAGGTCTTGGAAAGCTCACCTGAGTTTGCACGAAAATGTACTTTACTAGAAGAAGCAGTACTACTATCCTGCCTACCACCCTTTTCCTTGGTTACAAAACCCTTTCCACCTGAATGATTTTGAGATTTAACAGGATGCATTTTGTGAGTAAGGGCAAAGCTATCAGGTAATGCAGCAGCTTTATGAACATTACTAATATCTCTCTCTCCTAAGTACAATTGTATATCTCTTGGAGTGGCTCTTTTGAACTGTTCTAAAATCATCAACTCAACAAGTTCCTCAAAAGTTTCTACTTTGCTAGACTTTATCCACCTTCCACACATTTTACTCAATGAATAAACAAATTCTATATACGACTGTGCATCAGTCTTTCACATAGTCCTAAATTTCACTCTATATGTTTCAGGAATGAGTTCATATGCCTTAAGAATTTCTTCTTTCACTAACTTATAACTACGACAATCTTCACTTGACAAAGACAGAAATGCTGAACGAGCTGACCCAGTGAGCACATTTTGAATCATAGCAATCCACGACTCTTCAGGCCACTGAAAAGACTTTGCAATCTTCTCAAACTGCATGAAAAACGCTTCTGGATCCTCCTCGTCAAAAGCAGGCATAAGTCTCAAATGTTTTGTCACATCAAACAATTTTGTCTCAGATTCTAAAGACAATGCCTGTAAGTCTTGTCTTCTACTGCTAACCTGTGCTAACGTTAATTCATGCTGCCTTTCACGCTCTCTTTCCCTTTCTTCTCTTTCCTTCAAAGCCAACTCATGCAACTTATCCTTTTCTCGTTCTAGCCTTCCATGCTCCAATTCTAGCTTTCTTATTTCTACAGCTTCTCTGGGGTCAAATGAACGCAAAGTCAGTGCCCCCTTTGGTAGCACCTCTTCATTTACAAGCTCAGTTAATACTGCATTTTTAATTTCAGACTTTCTTTGACTACGTCGATACTCAATCTCATATGTATCGGCAAGTTTTATCCAATCATCCTTTCTTAACACACTGTCTTTCAATATTTCTACGGATGGATTTTCAACAAACTCCTCCACATCAAAAGTAGCCATGATTAAACAATAAAGATTCCCTATATTTAAATATTCCCAAATAGATAATGAGTGAAAAGGGATCTATCCTGGCAAGGTCGCCAATTTTGTTACGACCCTTGGGCCTCTTAAGGGTGTAACAATATCACAAATTCACAAATTACATTTTGTACTATAGGTCCAGGAATAGATCTCACCAAATTATCACCTCATTACTATGGGGTATATTGAAATACATGCAGTAGTTTTAATAACAGAATATATTAACAAATAAACAATAAAATAAATATATCAGTATGTACAAAAATAGACAAATACAAGTTAAATCTGATCAAATAAATGACTCAACCGAGTGACAAAATAATGAACACAAAAGTAAAGACATATTTAGTCTTGAAACTACGATGAACAACGTGGTCTATCCACCACACGAAACCTCATAAATAAGTAAGTTATTTTCCGTGGAACTCCAAAATATGATGAACAATAATCTTTCACAAATAATACTTTACTTGATGTTATAAAAGTTGAGCAAGGTTTACACGTTATACCACTAGAAACATACTGTACAATAAGAAAGGAGATACTCTGTACTTAACTTAACACTGCCGGGCCCATACTAAAGTAAACAAAGTGAGCAGACGCGGCAGAAATGACGTCACAAACAAAAGACGTTCACGTTGCAAATCCACAACCAACGATGGAACGCTCACTCGTAACAATATATTTATATATATATATATATTTCAATTTCAATTGTTTATTCCTTGATAGAGGAAGCGGGATCCTAGTGCTGTCACTAGGTACCCCTGTACAATGACACCAGAAGCATCTGGCAAGTGTGACTATATATATATATATATATATATATATATATATATATATATATATATATATATATATATATATATATATATATATATATATTTCATTAGCCCAATAAAGCACGCGGACTTCTACATACAATCAACACCTCAACCCACGGCACACAAGCCTATGACTGTGACCGGGGAACGCTAACCGCTGGACCACCAGGATACTAAAAGCAGTCCTAGACGTTGTTATATTTCACACAAAGCCTGTTCAACGAGCTTATGGCGCCGTGAACCTCTAATGGGGACCACCCGTATCACTTAGGTGGTCAGAGTAACGATTTACCAAATCTGGCTTCGAAACACGAGGATCCATATATATTTCATTAGCCCAATAAAGCACGCGGACTTCTACATACAATCAACACCTCAACCCGCCAGGATTCGAACCCACGGCACACAAGCCTATTACTGTGACCGGGGAACACTAACCGCTGGACCACCAGGATACTAAAAGCAGTCCTAGACTTTGTTATATTTCACACAAAGCCTGTTCAACGAGCTTATGGCGCCGTGAACCTCTAATGGGGACCACCCGTATCACTTAGGTGGTCAGAGTAACGTTTTACCAAATCCGGCTTCGAAACACGAGGATCCATATATATTTCATTAGCCCAATAAAGCACGCGGACTTCTATATATATATATATATATATATATATATATATATATATATATATATATATATATATATATATATATATATATATATATATATATATATATATATATATATATATATCGATATTACCACACAGGAAATAGTAAACCAGCCGGTCCTATATGTTCTTCAGTGGACCAAGAAATGTCGAGCACTATCAGGTTTTATGCTGGAAATTCAATGTACTGGTTATGAGGACTTAGAAACTGCCGGATGCTAATTTGCATATATTGAGCATTTTGCATAATTGACCTAATTTGCATATTAATTAGGCCAAATCACTACATCAGAATATCTTTCTTAGGAAGCCACCTAGAGAATTCGCTTTGGTGTCTAGACTCATGTTTTCGACCCCAAGGAATCTTTCCAACATGATCATACCAAGCTTCCGACAGCCTGAAATTCAATAATGCCTACGTGCATATTGAGGTATATCGTAAAATCGCCATGACTCAACAACCATTTAGGAAAGAGACTTCGTTTCGATGTCTAGACCTATGTTTTCAACTCGAAAGGTTACATCTGTCATATTTTGAAACCACCATCACTCTTCTGAACACGTAAAAATCCAATATGGCCGCTGCACACAATGAACCAAGTCGAAAATCGTCACAACTCAGCAACCGCTTTAGATGGAGACCTCGTTTAAATGTCTATATCCAAGTTGTTTTTTGTTTTTCACTAATGAAGCCATCTACAGACTTCTGAATATTAATTCGAGCAGAAATGCAAGTATTGAATGATTGTTGAAATAGGATACCCTTTATTTGTAAAAATTATAAACGAATTAAAGAAGAAACATTTCCTTTATATAATTGGCTTTGTATTACGAAATCTGTTAATATTTACTAGAAATGACGCTTAGACATATACAGTGCAGTATTGTGACCGAAATCAACATTAGGGGTTAGTTATCTAATGAGCACTGAGGATGTGGAGTCCTATAAACACTTCATGACAGACGTTTCGCTTCAAGAATAGCATTACAATGTTAACATGCACTATTTGAAAGAATAATGTATGCAATGATACAAATCTGAATTAACCTGCAGACAATACGAAGACATTACCATCTGTGATACAAAGTAGAATGACAAGACTAATCCTTGGCAATAGGAACCTCGAGTACAGAGACAGGTTAAAGCATCTTAATTTGCAGTCCCTCGAGAGACGTAGAGTGAAGGGCGATATGATGGAGGTGTATAAATGGAAGTCATGGCTAAGCAAAGGGGACATAACAAAGGTACTCAAACTATCCAACCAGGAGCGAACTCGTAACAAGGGGTTTTAAATTAGACAAATTTAGATTCATGCGCGAAATAGGTAAACATTTGTTTGTAAATAGAGTAGTGGATGAATGGAACAAGTTACCAAACATCATTATTGACTCGAATACGATGGATAGCTTCAAACATAGGTTGGATGGATATATGAGCGATAGGGGTTGGGTGTAAATGGGGCTGCCCAGTCTGGGCCAATAGCCCCGCTGCAGTTTCCTCCATTTTTATGTTCTTAATACAAACGTGGACAGGATAAATCTCGATAAAATCACACAGGAAAAGGGAACAATGGAGCACCTTAACTTTCATCTTTATTTTAGACTTCTTCTGAAGATGTCTTGAATAAAGACGAAAGCTTAGGTGCTCCATTGTTTCCCTTTTTAGTCTGCTAGCAAAGTAGGTGAACCTAGAAATGTCGAATACTATCAGGTTTATGCTGGAAATGCAATGTACTGGTCGTGAGGACTCGCAAACAGATGCTAATTTGGATATATTGAGCATTTTGCATAATTTACCTAATTAGCATATTAATTAGGCCAAATCACTAAACCTAGAATATTTTCCTTAGTAAGCCACCTAGAGAACTCGTTTTGATGTCTAGACACATGTTTTCGACCCAAAGGAATCTATCTAACATAGTTACAGTATCATACCATGCTTCAAACCGCATGAAATCCAATATGGCCACCTTGTATAGTCAGAAAATAAAAATAACCCGTTTTATGTTGATTAAAGCACTTTGTTTTCATTGTGGTATGTGGTATCCTTGTTGTGTTTGTAAGTAGTACTACAAGCATCAATTACCCTTCTTTGTTTCAGATCGTAGATAATGGCTCATCGACAGTGGCTCTTCGTGGCCCTTTTTCGGAAAAAAAGACGCAATGGCAGAAATGCGGGTTTGCGGGAATACGGACTGTCATCCTCAGGAGTCAAGAGAGTGACGATGCAATCCATGTACAACTTGGGTCTATACTTGCATCAGACGGTGATAACGCTGCAGAGTCAACGGTGCTCCAATCGACCTACCGGCAGCAGATGCTCAGCATCACAGTCACTGTTACAATAAATTCAGAAAGGTACCCATTGTCTCCACCAAGTTTGAATCTTCTAAACTATGTGTTAATGAAACTTTGAAAAGTAACATGTGCGTTACGTGGACTGTACCTGAACTGCATGATGTTTTCATTGAAAATGGTGGTCATCTAACGAGAAAGCAGATGCTTGTAAACTTGACTGAATATTTTGGTGAAGAAATAGTTGTTTTGCATTTAGAAGGCTGATCTTACATCGTTGGCTTTCAAAAACTTGTTGGTAAATCTCTGAGATTGGTGAAGCAGTCCCTTGAAAAAGATGATGATGATAATGTTGACCGCTTGGTCAGAAGGGTCAGGGCAGAAGTCAGAAACATTCCCTTGCCTCGGGATTACGACTCGAATATCTTTCGGAATAAGAAAATGATTCAAGACACAAGTGAAACTCTCCTAATATTTGTTTCTAGTCTCATGTATAACGGTGAGACTTCCAAAGCGTCACTCGCTTTATCTCAGTGTATCCAGCAGCATATCTGCAAAAGTACCAATCAAACCTAATTGGAACTCACAATAAAACTGCACCATAAGTTCGGAAGCTCAGATCTCGTCAGCGCATTAAACGATCATGGCATTGTTGCTACATATGATGAGGCTTTACGATTCCGTAAGTCAGCTGCTAAGTATGTATCTCAAAATAATGAAGTGTACCACAGAGCTCTGGGTCTTGAAAGCAGCATTGGTCCGATATTCAGCTGGTGTGACAACTTTGACTTGGTTGTCTTCACTCCAACAGAGTTCACGCAGCATCCGGCGGGCATCATAAACCCCGGCAGTACTACACCTGGTGTGATATGTTTGAAAATCCCTCGTCTGAAGAAGACGGAAGCAGCCAAATTACGCCTAACTCAAAGATCAATTCAGATTGTTCATTTCACCGGTCCCAAGAAGTTGAATCCACCAGCTCACCCAGAGGTTTCCCAGTCTCAGACTGATAACACCGGTCAACACAATTTTTCTGGTACAAGGTTTTTAAACGGATTTTAAGTAAATTTGGGGTGCAAAATCCAAATATGACTTTGGTTTTTGTCTATCACATCATGTTTTTGAGATATACCATATTGCACTTTTGCTGGGAAACGTAAACTTTTGGATCAAAATTGACGGTTTAAACATGTATACATAAATTTTTTCAGCATTATAATTTGTATTTTTCTATAACCAAAAATTGTTAATATCAAATTGGAAAGTTAATGCACATATAATATTTAAATGTAACATTGAAGGGTGAAAAAAAACAATTAATGTACGGTAGAAATAGTGCAAGTATTAAGATCAAGTTACAGTTACATAAACTTCCTCTTTTTGGCCGATCTCTTATGTACAGCTTCTGGAATGTCTCTCATCAAACCCCAGCAGTAGTCCGCCGCCATCATGTTCGAGTCCCATCGACCTTGGTAACGTTCTTCCATTACTTTAATGTCTTGATGAAAGCGCTCCCCTTGCTCCTCGCTCACTTCTCCCAGATTTTCTGGAAACTCGTCCAAGTGACTGTGTAAGTAGTGAACCTTGATACTCATTCTGCATCCAAGTGCTTGTAAACTCAAGAGCAGCTCTTCCACAATTTCTTGATAGTTGTCCGCTTTCTTGTTCCCTAAGAAGTTCCGCACCACATTTGAGAAAGCATTCCAAGTTCTTGCCTGTGCCTCAGTCATTGTTGCAAGGAAGTGTGGATCTCTGAGTAGTGTTCTTATTTGAGGTCCACCAAAAATCCCTGCCTTTTTCTTCTCGTCGCTAAGACTTGGAAAGGTTGAGCATATATATCTGAAACACTCTCCACTATGATCAAGAGCCTTGACGAATTGCTTCATGATACCAAGTTTTATGTGCAGAGGAGGAAGGACAATGTTTTTCCTGTCAACCAGAGGATCGTTAATGATATTCTTGTCACCAGGCGTCAAACTATGTCTTGGTGGCCAATTCTTTTTCACCCAATGGTCTGCTGTAGCCCTGCTGTCCCAGTAGCACAGAAAACAGGGGTATTTTGTGTACCCTCCTTGCTGGCCCAATAGAAAGTTTACCATTTTCAAGTCCACACAAATTAACCATTCATGAGCATGGTGTTGCACCCTCTCTAGAACAGTCTTAATGTTTTCATACTCTTCTTTAATTTGTACAGAATGTCCGATTGGAATTGAACCATACTTGTTTCCGTTATGAAGAAGAACACATTTCAAGCTCCTTTTAGAACTGTCATATGAATGAAAGTACTTCCGCAGTTGCTCTTCTCTGTTGCGATAAAAGGAGACACTCGTGCCAGGTTTTAAGAGTCGTTTCTCTTGAAGCCTGGAAGCTAACAATTCAGCAGACTGTTTTGGCAAATTTAGATCTCTGACCAGATCATTCAATTCTGACTGAGTAAACAACGTTGGCTTTTCACAATCTTCACCAGATGGCTTGAAAAGATCAGTCTCTTCATCTTCATCAGTAGAAACAGGTGAATTCCGGTCTATATCCTCAATCTCTGGTAGCTCAGTAAATTCTGGCACGTTACGTGATGGAGCAACTCTGAGATCAGATTTGGATTCAGCAACTTAAAGTTAGTAAAAAAAAACAGTTAAAAGGTTTCATGCCAGAAAAAAATATATTTTTTTGTAGACCAGTGTAATCAACTACTTTCAGTCAGCTGGTCCAATGCTCAGCGCAATTTTGCAGCCTATTTCTCCCAGCTTCACCCAGAGAAACCAGTAGAATGGTCTGGGTTTCATGCTCTCAAGGATCGGGCTCAGCTTGGTTTGCACAAGCCCAAGACACTCTGCGTCTTCGGTCCTCTCATTGACTCCCCTCCATCTCATCCTGACACTGTCTTGACTACCATGGCCTACCTTGATCGGACGCTCAAGAGCCTTGGCATGCTTTACGTCCACCTGGCGTTGAACATGCAGCTCCACACCATTGCCTGTCTCATCAAGTGGAGCGATCCTGTAAGATGAAAAAGTTGGGTTCTGAGACCAAGAATGATGCACACCTTGATGTCTTTCATTGGCACCATCGGATGGAACATGAGAGGTACTGGTGTTGAGGAGATCGTCGGTGCTGCGTACGGTGGTATAGCCAACATCTTCAATGGGAAGGCGTGACCAGAGGCAATGCGAGCCTTTCGATGTTTGTCGCTGCACTTCTTCATGATTTCTTGCGGGAGGGAGAGAAAAGTCATGAAGATATCGTTGCACACCTCGAGAAGGCAAGGGAATATCCCACAGGCAAACTTTGGGTCGACTGCTTTATCACACCAACCATACTTGCACACCATTTCCTGAGGGCCGAGCGAGAGGTTGACTGGTTACTACAGCAGCACTGCCTGGAGCGGATGCTGCCGTATTTCTTTGCGACTGGGCATCATCATTATGACGGTACATCAGTTATCACCTTCGGGAAATGCTGCACCTACCGTAGGATGCCAAGAAAGATCTTCTCTATGGAGGAAATGTTTGTCGCCACTCTGAAGGAGCTACTGCTGTGGCCGGCGACCAGTTCGGAGAGCAGACGTTTATCAAGCAAGACAAGCAGCCTGGGGGCATAAAAGGTATCTCTACCAACTCTGAACAAATCGCTTTCTGGATTGAGTCGCTCGGTGAATGCTTACACCTTTCCATGGCCATGGATGAAAGGTACAGCCCTGACGGAAAACCTGCTTCTGCACCTATTAAACACAAAGAAGAAAGTGAAAAGAGATGGGAGTTGGACAGAGAGGACCGCCTGAAGATGCTGGGTGAACTCAGGAGGCATTCTCATCCACTCACTGACCATTCCACATCCCTCTATAACATCGTCAATGGACATGTGGCATCTGCAAAAGAAAGTCAACATACAGGCTGCGGTTGAGATCGGTCAGAATATGCAGAACGCTTTTGCTGCATCTCTCCCTGATGGCTTCCACAGTCCGATCAAAAAGAAGGTGAAGACCATACAGGCACTGAATCGGAGTGTGAAAGTGAAAGACAAAACAGTGTATGATCTGGAAGCCATATTCGCCCGTCTCCTTACGTTGGACAGAAACGTAGCTTCGAATTGTCAGCTCTCTTCCAGCATGAGCTGTGCCCTATACCTCCGTCAATCATTGATGAGTAATGCTGCCTCCGAAAGGGTAACAATTCTGTGCTGGTCAAGCGTCTCGGCGTTGTCGTAAAGAATCCTCCTCCTCCCGACACACTGCTGGTTGGACACCTCTCAGCTGCTTTACCACATTGTCTGACCATCCTCGGGCACAGTGGGTGATGTTGCTAGCGGAATAAGAAATCGTCTCTCCAACTACAAAGGAGCAAAGACCTATGTCATCTTGGTCGGTACGATGGTGTCAATGGAAAGGATCATGCGCGATAGAGGAGAGCTGGTGAGGGTTCCACTGCATATCGTCTGTCTCAAAACTCACCTTTCGCTGGTCGTGATGCCATCATGAAGAACAAGGACAACAAGCAACAGCTCTCAGAACTACTCTGAACTTGCGTAAGATACTGGAAAAGCTAGCATGTAATGGACTAAGTTCCTTCTGCAATGCCAATAACATCTTTACAGACTCCCAGTTTGGATTTAGAAGGTCGACTGAGAGTGGTCTGCTATCCTTTACTAATGACATCTTAAATTCCTTTGATGACAGTCAGTTCACAGTCGGTATATTCTTGGACCTCTCTAAAGCCTTCGATACTGTCGACCATACCATCCTCCTTTCAAAGCTTGAACATTTCGGCGTCAGGGGCATGTCCCACAATTGGTTTACCTCAAATCTGTCCAACAGGATGCAGTATGTCTGCTATAATAATCACCAGTCAACCTCCTCGCCAATCTTGTATGGAGACCCCGAAGGTTCCATCCTCGGTCCAGTACTGTTTTTGTTGTACATAAACGACATAGTCCACGCCAGCTCACTCATAAAATACAACTTATTTGCAGACGATAGTAATCTCTATGCCAGAAACTCAGACCTCCATTCCTTGATGAGAACTATGAACACTGAATTAAGTAAAATCAGGACTTGGGTAATACGTAATAAACAGACCTTAAACCTTGAGAAAACCCACTACACGATCTTTCACAGAAGGAAAAACTTACCCCCAGACTTAGACCCCTGTACCTTGGTAATACAGTCCTCAAACGCGAACAAAATACTAAATTCCTCGACAGTCACTCACTCTCACAGCAATGAAAGAAATCTATCATGGTCTTGTTTACCAACACCTGATACACTGTCACACACTACGGGGGGCCTCTGGCTCTTCAAAAACACAATCTCTGGTTACTGCACAAAAGAGAGTTGTACGGACAATGACCTACTTGAAAAAACAGATCACACAAACGAAAAATTTGCTATATAGAAAATTTTAAAATTCGAAGATATTAACACCCACTGCTGTGCCCTCTTTGTTTACAAATCTATCAATCACTTGCTTGACAATAATTATTTCCAGTTCCGGAATAATCAGAGATACAACTTAAGGCACCCAGAGCTACTAAGACCATCCCCCATGCGCTCCTCTCAGTCCCAGACCTCCATAAAATATCACGCTTCTTCCTTTAAATCATCTCTTAAAAAATATCTATTGTCTAAGTATGAATATTTCTTGTAACACCTACTATATTTACAGTACCTGCTTTTATAGTACCATCAAAACCGTTTTATCGGAAATTATCATGTAAATAGATAAGTAATTACCATTGCAATAAACAAAATTGCCAACTAGACATAATCCTGACAGCTCTGTCCTCTTATTCAACCTTATTACTGTACTATCGTGCACCAAAGTCGTGTTCACTACCCATCCACAGTGAGGATTCGAATAGCCTTGAGTCTGAAGTTTCGAAACAGCTGGGGGAAATGCTATGGTCGGCCAACAGATGTCGCCCACTGTAGTGTGTGTGTGTGTGTTAGGGGGGACAGAGGTGGGGGGTTAAGAACATAAGAACATAAGAATGGAGGAAACTGCAGCGGGCCTATTGGCCCATACTGGGCAGTCCTGTTTACACCCAACCCCTATTGCTCATATGAGCATCCAACCTATGTTTGAAGCAATTCAGCGTATTCGAGTTAATGATGATATTTGGTAACTTGTTCCATTCATCCACTACTCTGTTTCCAAACCAGTGTTTACCTATTTCACGCCTAAATCTAAATTTGTCTAATTTAAAACCATTGTTACGAGTTCGCTCCTGGTTGGATAATTTGAGTACCTTTGTAATGTCCCCTTTGTTTAGCCCTGTCTTCCACTTATACACCTCTATCAGGTCGCCCCTCGCTCTACGTCTCTCGAGGGAGTGCAAATTAAGATGCTTTAACCTGTCTCTATACTCAAGGTTCCTAATGCCCGGGATTAGTCTTGTCATTCTCCTCTGAATTCTTTCCAAGGATTCTATATCCATTCTGTAATACGGTGACCAGAACTGAACTGCGTAATCCAGGTGTGGTCTCACAAGAGCAAGATACAGTTTTAGGATGACCTCGCTTTACTTGTAACTAACACTCCTTTGTATGAACCCAAGTACTTTATTAGCCTTGTTACGAGCAAAAACACATTGTTTACTTGGCTTAAGGTTCCTACTTATCATTACTCCTAAATCTCTCTCGCAGTCGGATTTCTCTATGGCATCGTTGTTCATCTGGTATCTGGTTTCCCTGTTTACATCTCCTATACTGAGTACTTTACATTTGTCGACATTGAATTTCATCTGCCATTTTTCAGACCATTCGAAAAATTTGTTTAGATCTTCCTGTAGTTTTGCTGAGTCCTCGTCAGATTTGATAACACGTCCTATTTTAGTGTCATCAGCAAATTTACTTATGTTGCTGTCTATGCCGATATCTATGTCGTTTATGTATATAATAAACAATAATGGTCCAAGTACTGAGCCTTGGGGAACTCCACTTGTGACGTTGCTCCAATGGGACTTAGTGCCGTTAATGCTCACTCGCTGTTTCCTGTCCTGTAACCACGCCCTAATCCATTTAAGGATGTCACCTTTGATGCCATGAGCTTCTACCTTTCTAATTAGTCTTTCGTGGGGACTCTGTCGAAGGCTTTGCTAAAGTCGAGATATACCACATCATAATTGTGCCCTCGTCCACCGATTCGAAAACTGATGAAAAGAATGTTAATAGATTAGTTAGGCAAGAACGTCCGCTAGGCCATGCTGGGAATCATTGATCAATCGGTGCTTCTCCAGGTGATTTCGAAGAGAGTTTGAAATGATTGCTTCCAGTAATTTGCCTACTGATTGATGGCGGTAGTTAGAGGATAGTGATCTATCCCCCTTCTTGAAAATCGGTATTACATTCGCTATCCTCCAGGATTCTGGTACTACACCTGTTTTTAAGGACATGTTAAACAACTTTGCTAAGGGCATACTAAGCTCTTCCTTACATTCCTTTAATACTCTGGCAAATATCTCATCGGGACCAGGTGACTTATTAGGCTTTAGTTTGTCTATTTGCTTACTAACATCGTTACTAGTCACTACTATCTCACTTAATTTGTTTTCTTCACTATCTCTGAATAGAGTCTGTGCCTCGGGTATCATGTTTAGATTTTCGGTGGTGAAAACTGTTGAAAAATATTTATTCAAATTATTGCTCATTTCTCCGTCGTTATCAGTGAGCTCGCCGGAGTCTGACCGTATTGGTCCAATCTTTTCTCGTGTTTTAGTTTGATACATTTGGTAGAATCCTTTGGGGTTTGTCTTCGCCTCCCTTGCTATCCTTACCTCATTATTCCTCTTTGCTTTCCTTATCTCGGTTTTAACTCTACTCGCCAATACCCTATAATAGTCCCGGAGGTGAATTTCGCCACGATTTATCCTTCTACCTATAGCCTTCCTTTGGCCAATGATGGTCTTTAAATAATTATTTATCCATTTAGGGTCATTGTTGTCTGATCTGAGTTTTTTGTATGGTATGTTCTGCCTTTGTGCGTTAAGTAACTCACTATTTAAATTATCGTGGAACTCGGCAATCTCAGATCTCGTTATCAGGTCGGTGTCATCTGTCAGGTTCACGGCCAAGCGCGACACCCCCTCTCTCAGCTGCCTCTTTAAACTGTCAAAGTTGGCCCTTCTGAAATCTGGTACTTTAGTGGAATTTTCCTTACGTCTGCCCTGAAAATCTAACTGGAATCGAATTTCTTTGTGATCGCTGTTTGCAAGTTCGTTCCCTACCTCGACATTGCTAATGAGGTTTTCTCTGTTCGTCAGAACTAAATCCAGTATATTATTACCCCGTGTGGGTTCGGTTATATGTTGACTTAGGAAACAGTCCTGGATCGTCTCGAGAAAATCCTCTGATTCTGAGTTACCCGTAAGGACAGTCCAATCTATTTGGCCAAGGTTAAAGTCGCCTACTATACAGACTTTGTTGTGTATGGAAGCCCTGCGCATTTCATCCCAGATAAGTCGCTCATTGACGCTATCAAGATTGGGGGGTCTATATATTACCCCTGTGATTAATTTTTCCCGACCGTCGCTTAATTCTATCCAAATTGTTTCTGTATTCCTCTCAGTTTTTATTTCCTTATTTATTTCACACTTCAGATTATCCCTAACATAGATTGCTACTCCGCCTCCTTTTCTGGTCTGCCTATCGGTATGGAACAGTTTGTAACCCGCAATTTGGTATTCGACTGGTAATTCACGTGTGTCTAGGTTGATCCATGTTTCAGTGAATGCAATTATATCGATTTCTTCGGTACATACCAAGGCCTTAATATCATCCATTTTGTTTCTCATACTTCTACTGTTCGCGTAGTATACATTTAAGTTAGTGGTGTTCTGAGTCCTTCCCTTACCGCGTTTAGTTTTAAACTCCCTGTCTAATTTAGTTTTGTCATCATTCCTAACACTATTTCCCTGTAATCTTTCGCCTTGTTTACCCGCTCCCACTGCAGTCTCCTCCACCCCCGTGCTCCTATGTTCTCTTAGCAGTTTAAAGACTTCGATATCTTTTGAACTGCCCCCTCTAGAGCCCCAGCCAGGGTTGCTACTCCATCCCTAGACAGGTGCACCCCATCTCTAGCATAAAGGTCCCTTCTGCCATAGAAGTTGTCCCAGTTGTCAATGAATGGGACTGATATTGACTTGCAATATCTGTCAAGGACGGTCGTTAACACCAACTGCCCTTGACAACCATTCACTGCCAACTCTCCTTCTAGGCAGGACACCGCATATGATAGGGATCCCTCCCTTAGTCCTAATACGATCTATGGCTGCCTTGAACTTATCAAGAAGTTCCTCGCTCCTACACCGGCCAATATCATTGCCTCCTGCACTGAGGCAGATAATGGGTTTGTTCCCATTACCAGACAAGATATTGTCCATCCTGTCAACTATATCCCCACCCCAGCTCCTGGCAAACACACCCTCATCCTATTTTTGTTTTTACCACAAAAGGCCCTGTCCATGTACCTTACCTGTGAGTCACCAACAATTAAAGTTTTTATACCTTCCTTGTCATCCCTGCCCCTGACTGTACTAACGTCCAATTCGTCTATCAAGGGACTGAACGGGTTGGTACACTTAGCTGTTGTTGTCGTTGTTGTCGTATCCTTCGAGTGCTTCTTGACCACCAGCTTGGTCCTCCCACTACTCACGACTTTCCACTCGTTTGATTTTTCGTCAGACACTGGCTTTACTCGTCCAGCCTCTCCTTTTAACTTCGCCAGCTCTTTCCTTAATTTCAGGTTCTCCAACGTGGCCCTCTCAATTTCTAACTTGGCCCTCGCCAATTCTTCAGTGGACCACTCCAGTTTGGTCAACAAACTCTCATACCCAAGACCGCACATATCACTGGCCATATCTGATAATTATCCCTCTGGAGCTAACCCTGCCGTGACCTTTCCCCTAGTGAGGTCAGGTTGTGTGTAGGTGGAGCATAACATCGTGAATTCCGCAATCACTGATAACAATAAGAATGTCATGAAGAAAGTTAATATTATTAAGCATGGTGAGAGATGTGCAACAGGTAAATTTAAGCACTACAACGACCATATCTCTGCCGTTCATGGCTACGACGGTGCGACTAATGGGCACACAAGTTGTTACCAAGGTTGGCGCCACCCACACCAGGGGAAGGAAGTGATGTCGAACACTGAAACATTCCTACCATCGTCGTCACCAACAGGTAAGTCACATTAATTTGTCAGCATAGCCCATGTCGTCCTTTTACTATTGCAGGGTGTCCCATGAGTGACAGCAGATATTTGTAGAGGTGAAAGAATATGTGATATTGAGTTGAAAATCTTCTATACACATAAGCATTTTTCGGTTTACTTTAAGCTTGAGGTGGGTTGTAAAAATTCTGCAGGGCAAAAATTTTGCCATGTTATATTTTATTTTTCTTACCAATTGCAGCCATACTGTGTGCTGTTGTAATCCTTATTGGTGGATTACATAAGGCCTATTAATAGCACGAAAACCCGTTTGAAGATACTGTAATGTTCCATAACTTGCATTAAACAACATCATACGTTCACGAGTTCCAACTCCGCGCCTAGCCCCGCCTCTACCCACCGAACTATTAAACCTCATAATTTGAGCATCGTGGGTTGCCACACCTAAACACTAACTCGACTACTTATTCTCTCCCCACACTCCCCTTCCACCATCCCCCCACTCCACTCCTCCCTCCCCCACCTCTTCCCTTCATCCCTCCCCCAAGACTAACGTCAATCGAAAATTCCATCCCATCACATTACCTTCCCCTGCATTCCCCAACCCCCCTCCCCCTATTTTACCCATGGCGACGAATTGGACTACTGTAATAAACACTCACAGAACCGACGACATGGCTACTCCCCCTTGTGTTTAGAGTTAAAACCTTTACAACAAAGTCAATGCCACGTAACCAGAGCCGGATTAAGATATATGGAAAAAAAAACAAGCAACACCCATGGCCACCCCCCTACCCCAACCTAAAATCATAACTACCACGTCTCTATCTCCATCCGTTTCCCTCTATCTAAAATAAAAAGTGTAACCCTACTCAGAAAAAATAATGAATGGGCCCTCCAAACAAATTAAAGATGAGGTGTACCCCACCCAAATAGGGATGGGCCCTCCATTTCCTTTCGCCTTCTTTTCTCCACAGCCTTTCCTCCCTCCCATCTCCCCAATCACCCCAACCTACAATAACATGCTGTGGGCAGAAGGCCACACACTTTCTCTCCTCCTAAAAGTCTGTTCCGTTTAACCCACATTCTTTCACTACTAAACCTTCTTCCCCCTTTCCTATATTTTGCTATCGTTATCGGTATCTCCCGCCTCGGCTCCGCCATTTGTAATGGTTGCCTTGAGTGATTTGTAAAATCCACCTCACGGCTAAACGTAAACCGAAATATCCAAATATGTATAGAAAACGTTTTTATATAACGAAACCTAACGTAATGTAACCTATTACAGTTATATGTAATCTGGGACGAACATGTCATAGCTGAAAATTTTCAAAGAAATATGTAAAGCAGTGGAAAATCATATATTTTGATTGTCGGCGAGGCTAACTACCTATAAACAATTAATATTTGACGATTGGCAAAAGTTCTGGGAAAATGAACCAACAAGTCATTAGCTAAAAATGATCAAATCATCAGTTTACCCTTGGTCACCATCAAAACAATCCTCTCATATCACGAAACTATTCTGAATCGTTTAAGAATTGGGCATACGCGATTGACACATGGCCAGCTCATGTCTTCCCCTAATGGAGCCCCACCTATATGCTCCAACTGCCGAACACAAATAGCAGTCCAACATATTTTCATTGAATGCCCTATTTATAATCGGTATCGAACAATGTGCTTCACTAACCCGACAATGTAAGATATTTTAGCAGACCCCAAAGTTTTCCCTAAGTTCAGTTTTGACCTTCTTGAAATACTGTATCTCCTCTGGCCAGCCCTAGGAGAGACTCAAATGGGTGTCAGTGGTCTGGTTAAACTAAATCTTGATGATGATGATGATTATCGGCGAATGTTCACTCTACAGTCGCAGGGGTGGTGGTGGAGGTTTGGGAGGGGGGGAGTATCCACTTGCAGTTCACTATGAATACATGAAATAGGAAGGCTTTCTTGGGCAGTTGATACAAAAAGATTTACAAAACGTTATGTCAGAGTAATTATACTTAACCTAAGTGTTACTAATACCATTAATTTACTCTAGTATATAAAACCTGTATCAGTTACCACAACATAATATTACTCTGCCATTTCAGACATGCCTGCAGGACGAGCAAATTCGTCGGCAGTGATTGCTGAGCCAGGCCAAATCATCGGGATGTGGAGAGCCAGGGCAACTGTGCCGGACAATGCTGTCAAAGTGAGAAGGAGCACCAAGACGATTACGAGGTGGATCCGCCGGTGGGAGAAAGAGGGCTCAGTGGAGACTAAACCTCGAAGCGGGAGGCCACGAGTAACGTCGGCAAGGATGGACGCCATGATAGTGGCAGCTGCAACGGCATATCCAATGCGAACATCAGTGGAGCATACAAGAAATCTGGGCCTCAACTGCCATCACATGACGACTAGACGCCGACTTCATGAAGCCGGGATCGACTGCCATATTCCAGCTCACAAAGGGTAGCTAACATCTACTCACAAGGAGTGTCGACTCGGCTTTGCATTGGAACACCTTCCACATAGAGAAGAATACTGGAGAACCATTATATTTACCTGTGAAACGGTGTTCAGGTCAGTGGGAGCCGAAGCAAGGCGATGCTGGCGGCCCCCCAACATATGCTACCATGAGAAACACATTCAACATCGAGCAGTGAGTGGTAGGGTGTCAGTGTCATTCTGGGGGTGGATGTGGGCACATGGGCGAGGTGAACTGGTCAAGATCAATGGCCGTTTCACTGGTGAGCAGTATGTAGACATCCTGGAGCAAGTGCTAATTCCTACAGTCCGGGCTATGGCAGTTCTAGCCCCCCACACTATCAGGCTGGTTCATGACAACAGTCCTATTCATACCAGCAATATAGTGAAGGACTATCTCCAGGATCACCCTGAAATTGAGGTCATCGACTGGCCAACACTAGGATGTGATATTAATCCGATTGCACATATTTGGGCCATGATGAAACGTGATTGGGATATTGGGGAGCAGCGAACCTGTGCAGCAATAGAGGCCAAAGCTTATGACAGGGGTGTGCCTGAAGCTGGTCGACTCCATCCCTAATCGCCTTGATGAAGTCCTGAATGCAATGGGTGGCTGGACCAAATACTAAGATGTGTGTATGGGTGTATTGTTTGGATTTTAGTATTGTTTGTAAATACAATTAATATATATTAACTCACCTACAGTGTTATCTTAAATCCATGTCCTTAATGATGTCTTAAACTATATCTCATGAAAATTCATAAAAAAGTAACTTAACAGACACAAATTATGTATTGTGTGGTATACAATGATCTGTATGACACGTCGTGGAATGTGTTGTCTTATAACGCAATATAATTATATAGTTACAATTGCTACCATCATTGAAATGCTCTTGATGTTCAGCACACAATATTAACGGTAACTGAGCACACTCCAAAATATATGTAGCTTGCATATTGTGGTGGGGTGTTTAAACACTGGAACTTGGAAGAATTGGGACAGTCACCTAGAGTAAATTTGAATACTATTTTACAATTCTGATAACTTTTTCACCCCACTCTTTTTAACATAAGTATATATGTAATATTCAGAAATTTCAAATGCCCCGCCATTAGCGATACTGAGCGTTCAAGGTCGTCTGAGGGAAGAGAGCACTCCCTGTAGATATATGAGACGAATATGCTGTAATATGTAACTGTACTATTTACCATTATTGATTCAGGTCTCTGTATTATATGCTATATCATACTCCCTTTTGTCACTGAATGTTAGTTCATGTTTTAGGCACATGCGCGCTGTAGCGCATGCGCAGATAGAGATACCCAGAGAGATTCCAAGACAGGACGCTGTTTCCCCTGTCTTAACTCCTTCTGTGCGTTTGTCCCAGAAATAGAACTTACGAACTTGACACCAGTGTGTTTCCTTTACCCCTGATTGGAAGAATCACCTGGGTCTCCCACATGGCGCAGTGTTTAGCTGGGACATCACATTATTCAGAATTGGAGTGGACACAGAATCTCTCTCGGAGCCGCCATCTTGTCAACTCATCCTGTCGAGTGGATCGGCGCGTACCTATCAAGATATTCCTGGATTTACAGTGCAGTGTTGTGAAGTGCTTTTTCAGTGTTGTGTGTGCCCTTTAGTGTCTTTAAAGTGTTTCCCTGTGTTCCTGCACTTTTTACAAAAGAGGGAAGCCTATTTAAGACCTATGGGAGAGCTCAAGTTTTGACATCCGCCTTCGTTTGTGTTCCGACCGGCACTGGGCGTCTGAGCCGCGAGGGGAGTTGCTGTAGCCGCCAGCGCGCTCCCGAGCCAGCCCGACCCGAGTACACGCACGAACGAACGCACACACACACACACACTCACAGACGCTCGCAGATATCTTCCATTTAAAGACAATTGCTTTTCTGCTCACTTATTAATTACAGTAATTGTGAGAGAAATAAACCAGGCCATATGGAAGATCAGGAATTTATTGGGTTTTCTTCAGATACCCAACAAGACCAACTTCAGACTGATGTCGGTGCAGTAAGTGGACTCCAAGTGGAGCGGAAAGTGGATCAAGCGGCCCCCACCCACCCTTAGCCCCCACTACACACGTCCGCAACCTGCCACAGGTGTCGACTTCCTTCATTTAATTCAGTTTTTGGAAGAAAACCGACGACAAGACGACATCAGGAGGCGGCAGGAAGACGATGAACGAAGACGTGAAGAGGATCACAGGCGTCAACAAGAAAATGCCAGATTCAGTGCCATTATCGAGTTGTTGGCACCTGTTAACCTTCAAGCAGCTACTACACCTGCCTCTTCGTCTGCAGGCGCGCCTGCAGGGTCCTCTCCAACTTCTTTGCCCCCCCCACAGAAAGCACTCGCTCAGAGTCCACCGCCACTCCAAGCTGATGCCTCGTTCCAGGTATTCCGTGAATGGCGTCGGAGGTGGGACGATTATTCGATGATGGTCGATTTATCGAGGTTGCCTAGGGAGAAACAGCTGATCCAGATGAGGATGTGTCTCACCCTAGAGACGCAACGTATCCTGGAGCACACCCTGCAAATTCCCCACAACACAGACAAGACTGTGAAGGACGTCTTGGATGCTTTACAGACGCATATCAAGGGTCTCCGCAACGAAGCTCTGCGTAGGAGAGAACTTCTCAGTTGTAAGCAGCTGGAGGGTGAGTCATTTGCAGATTTTTACGTACGACTCAGACGCATCGCTGAGGAGGTTGACGTTTGTCCTGGGAACTCGTCGACTTGTGAGGAAACACAGCTGAAGATGATTATCCTCATGGGCGTGCGGGACGAAGAGCTTATTCAGAAGCTTATCTCCCTCGACACTGCCTCCTCTCTACAGGATGTTGTCACCACCTGCCGCTCTTACGAAGCCACCAGAAGTGCGACTTCTGCTATTCGTGCTCCATCTAACCAGCTGTGTGCCATCTCCGCATATAAGAAGAACAAAGGACGTGACGGGACTTCAGCCTCACATCCGACTTCAGCTTCACATCCGACTTCAGCTTCGCATCACTCTTCAGCATCACTTCAGACTTCGACGCCAGGTCATTCATGCCAATATTGTGCTCGTCGGCATGGTTCTGAATGCCCTGCCGCTGACAGCACCTGCAATAACTGTGGCCTTCGTGGTCATTGGGCTAGGACACTGAAGTGCCCTGCCAACAACGTTCAGTGCCGCTCCTGTAGCCGCATTGGACATTATGACAAATGCTGTCAGTCACGGAAGAAAAATGATACTACTTGCAATTCTCAGGCGGCGAAGAACAAGCGCTGTTGTCGCGTGGGATCCTCTTCTTCTCCTGTCAGCAAGACACCTCAGCCCATCTGTGTTCACCTGTCATACGGCGACATTACTTCCCGTATCCAGATGCTTCCTGACACAGGTGCGGACGTCACAGTCATCGGCACAAGACACCTCGACATTCTGGGGATCCCTAGGAGCAGTTTGCAGCCACCGTCAACTTCTACAACGCTCACCGCAGACGGTTCTACAATGGCACCTGCTCTGGGTACATTTCAGGCTACCCTCACCCTAGGTAAGCAGTCATGTTCTGCCAGGATTCAGGTCCACAAAGGTGTTCAGATGCCACTACTGTCTTATGGCCACTGTCAAGAGTTGGCCATAATATCTTCAGACTTCCCTAAGCCAATTCTGGAAGTAAAACATGTCAACAGGTGCAAGGAGCTGCCCCTCCCACCCAATACGTCACCTTCTGCAGCCAGGGAGTTCTTCCTACTGCAATTCAAGGACGTGCTGGTTTCCAAGGAGGACCTCAAGACGGCTCCACTCAAGCCAATGGCTGGCTCCCCCATGAGAATTCACCTGAAGGATGACGCAGTACCTTTCGCCATCCACACACCGCGACAGATACCCTTCGCTTTCCAGAGCCAAGTTAAGAAGGAACTCGACTCTATGGTAGCCCAGGGGATCATTAAGCCTGCTGGTGACGACCCTTCGGATTGGTGTCACCCCATGGTAGTAGTCGCCAAGAACATTACTGGAGTTCGTATCACCGTCGACCTCACCAAGCTGAATAGCCAAGTTTCCCGCCCGACCCACCCTTCGCCGACACCCTTCGCCGCTATACGCAGTGTGGACCCGAAGGCAAGGTATTTTACTACAGCAGATGCCTTATGTGGGTACTGGCAGATGGAACTTGCGGAAGAAGATCAGCACCTCACGACGTTCATCACACCGTACGGCCGATTTCAGCACTGCAGAGGACCTATGGGTTTCGCGGCTACAGGCGATGCTTTCTGCCTCCGTGGTGATATGGCCCTTCAGGGTGTGGCGAACTGTGTCAAGGTCATCGACGACGTGCTCCTATATGACGAGGATTACTCCACGCATCTTGAGCGTATTCACCAGATGCTCACCAGGTGCCGCAAGTACGGGATCACCCTCAACAAGGATAAGTTTGTGGTCGCCGCACCTAGTGTGAACTTCTGTGGGTACACCCTCTCAGGCAAGGGCATCTCGGCTGATCCTGGAAAGGTCAGCGCGATCCGGGACTTCCCAACTCCTGCCAACCTGACCGACCTCCGCTCGTTCATGGGCCTGGTAAACCAGTTGGCTGAGTTCACCCCCGACATCGCCGCTGCAGCACAGCCCCTACGCCCCCTGATGAGCCCCAAGAGAACATTCACCTGGACAGCTGACCATGATGAGGCATTCCGTCGCGTCAAGACAGCTCTCCTTAACCCACCTGTTCTCGCTTCTTTCGACCCGGCCCTGCCAGTTGTCCTCCAGACTGATGCCTCTCGCCTCTACGGGATTGGATACGCTCTGCTACAGGACCACGGCAATGGACGCCTTCGTCTGGTTCAGTGTGGCTCTCGGTTTCTCACTGACGCCGAGACTCGCTACGCCACCATCGAACTGGAGCTGTTAGCCGCCGTCTGGGCCATGTCCAAATGTAGGTTGTATCTGATCTGCCTACAACACTTCAACCTCATGACGGATCATCGGCCACTCATCCCGATCCTGAACCACTACTCCTTGGATGCGGTCGAGAATCCCCGCCTCCAACGCCTAAAGGAGAAGATCTTGCCTTACCTCTTCACAGCTGTGTGGCGTGCTGGCAAGCTGCTCTGCATCCCTGATGCTTTGTCACGAGCCCCAGTCAGCCACCCCACACCAGAGGACGAGATCGCATGTGCTGATGCTACTGCATACCTCAGGACTGTAGTGACCGTGAACGCCGTCATCTCAGAAGAGTCTCCACCGCAGGACGCCGACAGGGCTCTTCAGGAACTCCGAGCCGCGGCAAGAGCGGACCCTTCGTACATCCGTCTACTGAACTGCGTGACCTCGGGATTTCCCTCCAACCGGTACGACTTACACAGCTCTTTACTCCCATACTGGAAGATGCGGGACGACCTCTATGCTGATGGCGACCTCGTCTTGTATGGAGCAAGAGTTGTGGTCCCTGCCGCCCTCCGCCGCCGCACCCTAGCCCACCTGCACGACAGGCACAGGGGTGTGGAAGCTACGAAGCGCCGGGCGAGACAAGCTGTTTTTTGGCCAGGCATCGACTCCGACATCGCTAGTTCCGTTCAAGTCTGCGAGCCATGCCAGGTGCTGCAGCCTAGTCAGCAGCAGGAACCCCTCATGAACAACGACAACCCTACGAGGCCCTTTGAGTCCGTCTCTGCGGATTTCGTCGTTGTGGCGGGAAAGTCCTTTCTCGTCATCGCCGACCGGCTCTCAGGTTGGCCTGTTGTCGTTCCCTGCGGAGGCAACACTACTGCCTCTCATACAGTACGTATGTTCTGTCGCTACTTCCGGGAAGTTGGTGTCCCTCTCCGCCTGAGGACTGATGGCGGGCCCCAGTTCACCAGCAACGACTTCCGGGACTGCATGGAGCGATGGGGAGTTTATCATGTGGTGTCCTCGCCACATTATCCCCAGTCCAATGGACATGCCGAGGCTGCCGTAAAGTCCGTCAAGCATCTCATCCTCAAGACGGCACCCTCAGGCAACATTGACTGTGAGAAGTTTGACCGGGGTTTATTGGAATTGCGGAATACCCCAACTTCACAGGTCGCTCCCCAGCACAGATGTTATACGGCCACCCACTACGGTCATGTGTCCCTGCCCATCCTGAGTCCTTCTCGAGGGAGTGGCAGGCCAAGACCGAGGACTGCGATCGTCGTGCAGCCGCCCGTGCTGACCAGGTAAAGGCACAGTACGATCAGCACGCCCGACCCCTTCCCAGGTTGAGTATCGGGCAAACAGTTCGGGTTCAAGACCCGACGTCTCACCGCTGGGACAAGGTCGGGGTTGTCATGGGCTGCGGCAAGACCAGGGATTACGAGGTCCGTCTCCCTAGTGGTCGGGTATGGTGGCGGAATCGCCGCTTCCTTCGTTCAGTACCGTCCCCTAGTGGTGAACCCCTCCCCCACATCCCTGTGAACCCTTGCTTGGACGAGAAAAGTAAGTCCTCATTCAGTGACCCCCCAGTTTTCCCACGTCACTCTCAAAGGCTCCTGGAAAAAGAGTCCGCTTGAGATTGCACTACGAGCGTGAGGGGGGAGGGAGGTGTAGATATATGAGACAAATATGCTGTAATATGTAACTCTGTACTATTTACCATTATTGATTCAGGTCTCTGTATTATATGCTATAATCATACTCCCTTTTGTCACTGAATGTTAGTTCATGTTTTAGGCACATGCGCGCTGTACGCGCATGCGCAGATAGAGATACCCAGAGAGATTCCAAGACAGGACGCTGTTTCCCCTGTCTTAACTCCTTTTGTGTCTTTGTCCCAGAAATAGAACTTACGAACTTGACACCAGTGTGTTTCCTTTACCCCTGATTGGAAGCATCACCTGGGTCTCCCACACTCCCCGCACATAGTGGGAGGTTATGGAACTAGGCCTATATGATATTAAATGTAATTTGCCGAATTAATAATGATGCGATTCATGAAGTTAAGGGACTATTATTGAATTTGATATTATTATAGATCGTTTATCAGTCTGAATAATGTTACGGGTGTCCCAAGGAGTTATTAGTTAGGCGGAAAATATGTCACGTAGGCCTAAGCTAGCGCCTTGGAGAGACGCGACGCCGGCTGGTCCTCAGTCACGTGAAAGCGATTGGACCTACAGGACATCCCTGCGCGTCCGTCCACAGAAATAGTCACGTGGCCTAGTCACCTGTGTTGCACTATTGCAGTATAACAAGTAAGTCTCATTCGATCTCAGACAGAGTTAGATAGGGCAGTGGTAAAGTTAACAAGAGCTAACAGTGAGTTCATTTCAGGGTTTCCTTCAGAACCCACTTGACCGGAAATGACCGGAGTTTGACTGCGAGAGTGATGCCTGCGAGAGATTGACTGCCGTTCGAGACTGCCGTTGATGATTGAGGGTGGCGATTGTCGCCATTGGACCGATCAGTGTAGGCCTGTCACTGTTTAGCGGGGTATCAAAGGATCTCTTGGGGGAATCTAGCTGTCTGGGTGCCCAGCTGACGACGGGACGATCGTTGGGGTCATCACCCCTCCTCTACCCGGGCTCACAACACCACATGTCTCGAGCAGCTTAGTGAAACCCTGTTGCTAACGGGAAGCTAAAGCTTCTCTCAACTGTACAAGGTCTGATTTGCTCACTCCCTTCCGTTTCATGGATGTACTGGGGGTAAAGTGAGGCCAGCTGAGTGATACAGGGTCGCACACTGAGACCATGAGTCTAGGGGATACCTAGAGGAACATTTTATCTCCCTTATTACGGGTGTATGTTGACTTGGGTGGAGCATGGTTCACGGGTATTGGTGGACCCAGTAACAAACCAATAATAGTGACAATATATTTGGGTGTAGTTAATACCATTTCTCAGTTACTGATATTATCTTGACGTGTGTAGTTTAATATTTCTTAAACAATTTTGATAGTATTGTTTTTTGAATGTTTGTGTCACTAAGTGGAACCAGAGTGATACTGTGATTTGATTCTTTTAATGCATCTAATTTTTCTTCATAATTCCGATCTCAGGTATAACCTTTGTTCCCCAGAGAAGTGGTTAAGTTAGGTTAGGAAGTGTGCATCTGTTGGGGTGATATAATTTTGTTGAGTGCCCTTGAGGCCTATTCATTGTAGAGTATTTAATTTCTTATTTTTTATTACCATTTCTTCAGTGACTGATATTATTTTGTTGAAAACCCTTGAGGCCTGCATCTGTTGGTGTAACATAATTATATTGAGTGCCCCTTAGGCCTATTCATGGTGGAATTAATAATTTCTTATTTTTATACCACTTCCGCAGTGGTGGATATTATTCTGTGAAAGCCCTTAAGGCCTGTTTCATGTGTGCAAGCAACATTTCTTAATACTTCAAATTTATTGTTGCCTGAGTTTCTAATAATTTCTGTATCATGTATAACTTTTATTCCCCAGATTAGTGTTTTAAGTTCAAGTTAAGAGGTGAGCATATTGGTGTACCATCATTTGATTGTGTTAGTAGTGTTGGAGGGAATATAAGTGTCTAAATTTTACAGTGTGTCTCATTCATCCCAGTCACAGACGCTATCCTTTCACGGGTCACGGACAATTCATTTTGTTTAGTAGATTTAAGTGTTCTTGTGCTGGTTCGGAATTTTTCTCAAAGGGGCGCTTCCACTGCCATTACCATCTATTAATCTTTAATAAACCCCAAGTCAAGTCAGAAAATAAAGTCCAGTAAATTCCGACCTGTTACAAATGGTAGCAGAGCGTAGTTTTTAATGTCGTGACTGATAGTTCTGTGGTTGGGATAATGAGCGTAATCATGGAGTGGCTGGAAACGGTGGAGTGTGTGACCCCAACTCTACTCATGCTCGCCGTGGGAATGGGTTTGTTGTGGTTGACGGTGCGGGGTTACTCGGAGAAAAGGAGAGACAGCCCGGGGTTGGTACAGTTGAGAGAAGAGTTCGTGGAACGTATTGGGAAGCTAGAGGGGAAAATCCGGGGAGAGTACCAGGAAAGATTGGAACAGTTAGAAGGGAAGATCAATGGGGAATGTCAGGCATGGGCGAACCAAATCAGGGGGGAGTATGGAGTATATGTACAACAGTTAAGGGGGGAGTACCACACACAATTGCAACAGTTAGAGAAGGGACATCAACAACACCTAGTTCTGTTGGGGGATGCACTAGATAGGGTAAAGACACAGTATCAAATACAGCACGATGAGACAATGTGGAAGATGAGGAGACACAATAGTAGAGAGAGAACTAGTTTCGGGGCTGGGTTGACCATGTCTAAGTTCGACGGTAGGCCAGGAGTAGAGGTAGGGAAGTGGTTAAGAGAGGTTGACCGAACCCTCAAGCCGCTAGACGGAGACGAAGTCAGTCGAATCCAATTCATAATAAGGCATCTTGCGGGGCCTGCGGCAGATCGCGTATACAATGCACACAGAGACTGGGAAACCGTAGACGAATTAACTTGTTATTTGAAGCAGCAATACGGCGGGCAGACGGCCACGTACGACGCCATTCAGAAGGTGATGAATCGGAAACAACGGAGCAACGAAACGCTTCTGGAATATTATGATGCTATGCTCGATTTAAACGATGAGTTGAACCACCATGGTCATAAATATGATAAGGCCCTGTTGGGAGATGCAATCACTTGGGGGCTCAAGGAGGAACAAAGTCGTATGTGGTTATTGGAGGAGATCCAGAAGTATCCTCACCGTAGTCTAGATGAGTGGATCACGGGGCTGAGAGAGGCGGAACAAAAACGAGAGGCTTTGAGGGAGGTACCGCTGACTAAAGGAAGAGAGAACGAACCGCAGGCTGGAGGCTCGATTCTCCCGATGTGCTATGCGTGTGGACAAGAGGGCCACCTCAGTTTCAATTACACGAACAGGTCCGGACTAGGAGAGAGTGTCCCAAGGGGATACGTGGCCAATGGCCAGTATCGAGTTGGAAATAACAATCGGAACTGGCGGTCGGGAAATGGTCAAGGCCAGGCAGTCCCCGCCAACCGTTCCTGGCCTCACCAATAGATTCCACCGGCGATGTTATGAATCAAGAGAGAGCGGACCCATGGTCAAGCGTGGTCCGCATGACAAATTTAATCACAACAGAAGGTACCTTAAGGCTGAAAGCAGAGTGTCCTAAGGTTTCGGTGCTGGTAGCGGGTCGTGAAATGTGGGGTTTAGCAGATACTGGGGCAGAAGTGTCGTTAATTGATGAACTTTTCTACCGTCGGGAGTTGGAGCCTGCAGGCGTGGTGTTGCAGCCCACTCGAATAAGGGTAAAAGGGGCGTCAGGGTTTCCAGTGCCGTGTGTGGGGTGTATTCGGGTCACTATGGTCGTATGTGGGGTGGAAGTCACTGATGTGGGGATGTTGGTTTGTCCAGGGATTGAGACCCAGGGTAAGGGGCAATCGCATGTCGGGTTGTTGGGGATGAATGTGCTGGGGGAGGTTGCGGAGATCTGGCCGCACATGTATCACTTGTGCAGGGAAGCCAGGAGCACCGCTCAGTGGGAAAATTGCTTGCATGAGGTTAGGCAGTTATGTGCAATAGAGGCCATCAGCCTGGGGTATTGTATGACAGAGAGGAAGAAAAGCCCAACCATTCCTCCCCGGAGTACTCGGTTGCTGTCAGTATGTGTTCCCTCATTAAGCCAGGTAGCTAACAAAGAAGTAGTGATTGAACCTCTAACAATGGAGGATGAAGGTTGGATGCCTGAGGGTGTGATAGTGTTGCCGACAGCTGTAAGAGTGGTGAGAGGCATGACCCAGGTGTTGGTGGCAAATCTGTCTGATAGTCGTAAGAACTTGAGGGGCAATTGGCGGATTGGGAAAGTGGCTTCTGGGACGGAAGTCGAGGCAGACATCAGTGAAGAGGTGTATGTGAGGACAGTTCAACCGGATGCCCGTACGGAGGTCAAAGTGCACACGGAGGAAATGAATGAGGAACAAGAGCGTGCAGTTAGGTGTTTAATAGAAGAGTTTAGTGATATTTTTGAAGGAGAGGGCCAGCCCATAGGAAAGGCTATTGGGGTTCAGCATGAGATCCCAGTGACCACAGACAGGCCAGTTAGGGTGCCATATCGGAGGATCCCTCCAAACCAGGTACCAGAGGTGAAGCAGCACATTAGCCAGCTGTTAGATCAGGGAGTAATTCAGCATAGTGAGAGTCCGTACTCTGCCGCCATTGTAGTAGTGAGGAAAAAGGACGGGACGCTGAGGTTGTGCATTGACTATCGTGACTTAAATAAGGTCACGGTACGCGATGCGTTTCCTCTGCCTAGGATAAATGAAACTCTAGAATCTCTGACGGGGGCCCAGTTTTTCTCAACGTTTCTGGCGGCGGGATATCACCAGATAGAAGTAAAACCTTCAGACCGTCCAAAGACTGCCTTCAGCACAAGCTTCGGACACTTTGGGATTGTCAAATAGTCCGGGAACTTTTCAGAGATACATGGAGCGGATTTTAGGGGATAAGATTTTCTCCTCGTTGCTTGTATACCTTGATGATGTGATGGTGTTTTCAAGTACAATAGATCAGCATATAGTCAGATTGAGGGAATTATTTTGCAGGATGAGGGAGAATAACTTAAGATTTAAACCTAAAAAGTGTGAAATAATGGCTTCAAAAGTAAGTTATTTAGGATATCAGGTGTCAGCTGAAGGCATCACAGCTGATCCTGAGAAAATTAGGGTAGTAAGAGATTGGCCAGTCCCTCAGACAGTGAAAGATGTGCGGTCTTTTGTAGGGTTCACATCATTTTATAGGAAATTTGTTAAAGGGTTTGCCCAAATAGCTGCTCCGCCGCATGCGTTGATGCATGGGAAATCTAAGGATCGGGTAGATAGTGAATGGAGAGAGGAACAGCAACAGGCTTTTGAGAAACTGAAAGACAAGGTGACGCAGACACCAGTGTTGGCTTGCCCAGATTTCACTCAGGAGTTTATATTAGAAACAGATGCAAGTTTTCGTGGGCTAGGTGCGGTGCTGTCCCAGCGGAAGGATGGCAGGTTGCATCCGGTGTGCTATGCGAGTCGGGGCCTGAGGAAATCAGAACGTAACATGAACAACTATAGTTCTCGTAAGTTAGAGATGTTAGCACTCAAATGGGCAGTAGTGGATAAATTCAGGGATTATTTGGCAGGGAAACACTTCACAGTCTATACAGATAACAACCCACTCAGTCACCGCGAGAAGGCTAAACTAGGTGCCGTGGAAAGTAGGTGGAATGCAGATCTCGAGCAGTTTAACTTTACTATAGAGTACAAGCCGGGGAAGAACAACATTGTGGCGGATACTCTATCTAGAATCCCGGCGGAACAGGAGGAAGATAGCGAAGAAGAGTATACAGTGATGCATGTACTAGAGGAGAACGGGGCAGGAAGGAAGGAACTGTGGACGATGGATGGGCTGCGTAAGGAGCAAGAAGGCATGGACTATATGACAAAACTGCGAAGATGGTTGGCGGGAGAGCTGCCGGAGGATGAGGTACAGGTAGAGCTACAAAATGATGACTTCCGCAAGATGTACCGAGCTAGGAAATCCCTGATCATAAGAGAAGAGGTTGTCTGGCACAGAAGACCCGAAGGGAAGAATCTATGGAGGGAGGTGCCAGTGTTAACTCCAAACTTGCAGGAGGCTTTGACTAGAGCCTGCCACGACGAGTTTGGGCATCAGGGGCGAGATCGCACCCTGTCGCTGGTGCAGGAGCGAGGTTTCTGGTCAGGCATGGGAGAAACAGTGCGAGACTACATAGCCAGCTGCAAGAGGTGTGGAGTAGCAAAAGATGAAGTGCCGAAACCCCAACTGCATTTAGGGACGATTGAAGCTGCCAAACCATTAGAGACACTGGCCGCAGATTTCACCTTGCTGGACAAGAGGCAAGGATTGGAGAGTGTCCTGATAATGGTTGACATATACAGTCGTTACACTTGGGCCTTTCCCACAAAGACCAGAAAGCCTCGACGATTGCAAAGATCCTGGTGAATCGGATCTTCCTGGCAGTGGGTGCACCTGAGCGACTGTTGACCGATCAGGGAAGAAATTTTGGCAGTGCATTGGTCCGACAAACTTGTGCCACCTTTGGGGTGAAGAAAATAAGGACGTCAGCATATCACCCACAGGGAAATGGTATGGTGGAACGGTTCAATCGAACCCTGCACGGTCTGCTGGCCACCCTCGAGGAAGAGGAAAAGAATAGGTGGCCAGAGCATCTGCAGGCAGTGGTGTCACAATATAACGCGACTCCACATGCCACGACAGAGTTTTCCCCATTCCTGTTGTTTTACGGGAGAGAACCAAACCTGCCGTTTGACCTTAGGCCGGAAGTAGACCCAGAGCCGGTAGATGAGTGGGTGATGGTGATTAGAGACCGGCAACGAAGATTGCAGGAAGCAGTGGAGATCAATGTTCGGAGACGTAAGGAAATAAACAGAAAGAAAAGAGAAGAGAAAGCCCACGAGAGTAGCTGGGAAGTGGGCCAGGAGGTTTTGCTGAGGAACAATGTAAAAATAGGCCGGTGTAAGCTTCAAAACCATTGGTTTGATACGAGATGGCACATTGTTGAGGTCCTAAATCCAAGGCCTGGTTTATATCGCAATGAGCCCAGTGGGGGAGAAGACCTGGAAGCGAGAGTGGAAAACCGGAGCAACTTGAAGGCTGCTCCAACCCTAAGGCATCCGGGAGACCCAGCGATGGATGAATCTGAGAATGAAGACGAGGAGCCCCCACCCCAGATGAGCAAGATGAAGAGAAGTAGTTCAGAGAGGTCGATCGAGCCTCCAACTGAAAGACGAAGCCGACAAATTACAGTTTAGGGTGCATGGTAATGAGAAAAGGCAGGTTGTAGAGAGTGAGTTGGAGGAGTTGTGAGTAGGGCAGAGGGGATTGGAGAGATGGTTAGGTCAGAGATGTGCGTTGAGTAGTGGTTGCTGTCATGAGCGGGATTGAGAGTACGGTTGTAATGTCCAGGGCCTCACTAATATGGACTGGTACATTGTCAGAGGGTTGGTCTGCCGGCATGAGGTTCGGAGACGTGGACTGAGTATTGTTTTGACACTGGTTCCTCTTAGTTCAAGGGCCAGGCAAAGGAGAGCATGTTTGAGATGGACTGAGTATTGTTTTGACACTGGTTCTCTTAGTTCAAGGGCCAGGCCAAAGGAGAGCATGTTTGTTTTGGGCTGGTATTAATTTTGACATTGGTTCTCTAGTTAAGGGCCAGGCAAAAGGGGAGCATGATGTTCTGGTTGGTTCTGAGTTGGGCTAGGAAGAAATGGAGTTGTTGGCTGCGAGTGGAATAGTACAGAGTTGAAGGTGGGTTCTAAGTTGTTCTCTCAGCACATGAGGGCAGTGCTGTTTTCTTTTAGGGGGGTCGAGTGTTAGCGGGAGAGAAAAGGAGAGAAGAGAAGACAGAAATGCTGCGTTTAGCACGTTAAAGGGGTGAGATGCAGTCCTTAGAACAAATTTTTAGGGGGGTCGTATGTATGTTTTTCTCAGCACATGAGGACAGTGCTGTCTTTTTTTAGGGGGGTCGATTGTAATATTCAGAAATTTCAAATGCCCCCGCCATTAGGGATACTGAGCGTTCAAGGTCGTCTGAGGGAAGAGAGCGCTCCCCTCACATAGTGGGAGGTTGTGGAACTAGGCCTATATGATATTAAATGTAATTTGCCGAATTAATAATGATGCGATTCATGAAGTTACGGGACTATTATTGAATTTGAAATTATTATAGATCGTTTATCAGTCTGAATAATGTTACGGGTGTCCCAAGGAGTTATTAGTTAGGCGGAAAATATGTCACGTAGGCCTAAGCTAGCGCCTTGGAGAGACGCGACGCCGGCTGGTCCTCAGTCACGTGAAAGCGATTGGACCTGCAGGGCATCCCTGAGCGTCCGTCCACAGAAATAGTCACGTGGCCTAGTCACCTGTGTTGCACTATTGCAGTATAACAAGTAAGTCTCATTCGATCTCAGACAGGGTTAGATAGGGCAGTGGTAAAGTTAACAAGAGCTAACAGTGATTTCATTTCAGGGTTTCCGTCAGAACCCACTTGACCGGAAATGACCGGAGTTTGACTGTGAGAGTGATGACTGCGAGAGATTGACTGCCGTTCGAGACTGCCGTTGATGATTGAGGGTGGCGATTGTCGCCATTGGACCGATCAGTGTAGGCCTGTCACTGTTTAGCGGGGTATCAAAGGATCTCTTGAGGGAATCTAGCCGTCTGGGTGCCCAGCTGACGACGGGACGATCGTTGGGGTCATCAGCTCTCCTCTACCCCGGCTCACAACACCACATGTCTCGAGCAGCTTATTGAAACCCTCTTGCTAACGGGAAGCTAAAGCTTCTCTCAACTGTACAAGGTCTGATTTGCTCACTCCCTTCCGTTTCATAGATGTACTGGGGGTAAAGTGAGGCCAGCTGAGTGATACAGGGTCGCACACTGAGATCATGAGTCTAGGGGATACCTAGAGGAACATTTTATCTCCCTTATTAGGGGTGTATGTTGAGTTGGGTGGAGCATGGTTCACGGGTATTGGTGGACCCAGTAACAAACCAATAATAGTGACAATATATTTGGGTGTAGTTAATACCATTTCTCAGTTACTGATATTATCTTGTCGTGTGTAGTTTAATATTTCTTAAACAATTTTGATAGTATTGTATTTTGAATGTTTTTGTCACTAAGTGAAACCAGAGTGATACTGTGATTTGATTCTTTTAATGCATCTAATTTTTCTTCATAATTCCGATCTCAGGTATAACCTTTGTTCCCCAGAGTAGTGGTTAAGTTAGGTTAGGAAGTGTGCATCTGTTGGGGTGATATAATTTTGTTGAGTGCCCTTGAGGCCTATTCATTGTAGAGTATTTAATTTCATATTTTTTATTACCATTTCCTCAGTGACTGATATTATTTTGTTGAAAACCCTTAAGGCCTGCATCTGTTGGTGTAACATAATTATATTGAGTGCCCTTTAGGCCTATTCATGGTGGAATTAATAATTTCTTATTTTTATACCACTTCCGCAGTGGTGGATGTTATTCTGTGAAAGCCCTTAAGGCCTGTTTCATGTGTGCAAGCAACATTTCTTAATACTTCAAATTTATTGTTGCCTGAGTTTCTAATAATTTCTACATCATGTATAACTTTTGTTCCACAGAGTAGTGTTTTAAGTTCAAGTTAAGAGGTGCGCATATTGGTGTACCATTATTTGATTGTGTTTGTAGTGTTGGAGGGAATATATGTGTCTAAATTTTACAGTGTGTCTCATTCATCCCAGTCACAGACGCTATCCTTCCACGGGTCACGGACAATTCATTTTGTTTAGTAGATTTAAGTGTTCTTGTGCTGGTTCGGAATTTTTCTCAAAGGGGCGCTTCCACTGCCATTACCATCTATTAATCTTTAATAAACCCCAAGTCAAGTGAGAAAATAAAGTCCAGTAAATTCCGACCGGTTACATATAATTATATAATATTGCATATTATCACAAATATTTATTAAGCAAAGGAAATATTAAGCAAATAAATATTGTCATAATCTCTTTGTCGGAATAACAGCAAAATTGTGAAGTGGTCGCTGAGTAAAACTAGCTGACCAAGGCCCTTCACCCTGATCCTTGCATATTTCACTTTTATCCTTACTGTATTCCATTCTTTAATGTATCATTGTGACCTGAGCGGCAATAAGCACCCAGGGCACTGCACCTGTTCCATGAATTCGTAGCCATAAAGAAATAACTGTAAGACAAAACATAGTTAAAAAGGCAGCTTGAAATTATGGTGGTATAAATAATAAATAAACCTGCCTCTCATCCAGCCCCCACCTCCTCTATTCTCCCCCCCCCCTTCCACACATACACTACAGTGGGCGACATCTGTTGGCCGACCATAGCATTTCCCCCCAGTTGTTTCGAAACTTCAGACTCAAGGCTGTTCGAATCCTCATTGTGGATGGGTAGTGGACACGACTTTTGTGCACGATAGTACAACCCATGTTGTACTGCTCCCCTATTATACTTAAGTTTTTCAATTCCACTGTAATACATATATATATATATTTTATATATATATATATATATATATATATATATATATATATATATATATATATATATATATATATATATATATATATATATAGGGTGGTCCAAAACTATATGGTAAAAAATATAAGTAGTAATATATTGCCTCCACAAGCCTTAAAATTGTCCATTTGGTTCATAGATAAGGTCTGTAAAATTTTATCCATATTCATTAACATTTAGAGGTCAATCCATTTTGCATATTATACTTGTAGTGTAGGACTGAATTTTCTTGTCCGCATGATACAGTCTTAATATACACAACACATTATATTGGGTATATTTCAATGTATATAGCCTAGTTGCCTATTTGGAAAGGGCAAAGAGTCAAGTATTGAGTCATAGGGACTGACAATGACAGGTTGAAACAGGAAACACAGACAAGGGTTACCATTAATCAGATGAAGTTACTTATTTCATTTATATCTCATCAGTTCTACAATTATTTCATTATCAATCTAAATAGTATATTTTGCTGAATAAGGACAATGTGTTTATAATGTGTTTATCTAGCCCCGAAAAATCCTTATTACGTACTAAATGGAAAAAAAGAGGACATTGGATTGACCTCTAAATATGCTTTAAATGATCCAATTTTTTTCTGGGATGCATTTTGTACCTAATGGACAAAAATAAACCTTGTGGAGAAAACGTATACAAATATGTGATATTTTGGACCACCCTAATATATATATATATATATATATATATATATATATATATATATATATATATATATATATATATATATATATATATATATATATATATATGTAATATTCAGAAATTTCAGAGTAATTTCAAATGCCCCGCCATGAGTGATACTGAGCGTTCAAGGTCATCTGAGGGGAGGGAGCGCTGCCTGCTCGTAGCGAGAGATTGCGGAACTAGGCCTATATGATATTAAATATGATTTACCGAATTAATAATGATGCGATTCATGAAGTTAAGGGACTATTATTGAATTTGAAATTATTATAGATCGTTTAGCAGTCTGAATAATGTTACGGGTGTCCCAAGGAGTTATTAGTTAGGCGGAAAATATATCACGTAGGCCCAAGCTAGCGCCTTGGGGAGACGCGATGCTGGCTAGGCCAGTTCCGGAGAGCATTCACACAGACAAGACGTTCCGCGCGTCCATCAGAAATAGTCACGTGGCCTAGTCACCTGTGCTGCGCTATTGCAGTATAACAAGTAAGTCTCATTCGATCTCAGACAGGGTTAGATAGGGCAGTGATAAAGTAAACTAGAGCTAACAGTGAGTTCATTTCAGGGTTTCCGTCAGAACCCACTTGACTGGAGTTGATTGGAGTTGACTGGAGTTGACCGGAGTTTGACCGGAGTTGACTGCGAGAGATTGACTGCCGTTGATGATTGAGGGTGGCGATTGTCGCCATTGGACCGATCAGTGTAGGCCTGTCACTGTTTAGCGGGGTAGCAAAGGATCTCTTGAGTGAACGAGTGCTCCCGACAACTAACACGACACGGGACCAGCATCAGCAGTGGGTGATCAGTTCTTACCACTCCGGTGCACAACCCCACATGTCCCGAGCAGCTAGTGAAACCCTCTTGCTAACGGGAAGCTAAAGTTTCTCTCAACTGCGCAAGGTCTGATTGGCTCACTCTCTTCCTGCCCATGGACGCACTGGGAGTACACTGAGGCTATCTGAGTATATTAATGGTCACACACTGAGACCGTGAGTCTAGGACTCTAGGAGATACCTAGAGGAACATTTTATCTTCCTTATCACGGGTGTAGTTAACACCATTCCTCAGACTGATATTATCTTGACGTGTGTAGTTTAATATTTCTTAAATAATTTTGATAGTAGTGTTTTTTTGAATGTTTGTGCCATTAAGTGGAACCAGAGTGATACTGTGATTTGATTCTTTTAATGCCTCTAATTCTTCATAATTCTGATCTCAGGTATAACCTTGTTCCCCAGAGCAGTGGTTAGGTTAGGTTAGGAAGTGTACACCTGTTGGGGTGCTATAATTTTGTTGAGTGATATTATTTTGCTGAAAGCCCTTAGGGCCTATTCATTGTAGAGTATTTAATTTCTTATCTTTTATTACCATTCCTCAGTGACTGATATTATTTTGTTGAAGACCCTTAAGGCCTATTCATTGTGGAGTATTTAATTTCTTATTTTTTAGTACCATTTCCTAAGTGACTGATATTATTTTGTGAAAGCCCTTAAGGCCTGTTCATATGTGCAATTAACATTTCTTAATACTTTAAATTTATTGTTGCCTGTGTTTCTAATAATTTCTATGTCATGTATAACTTTTATTCCCCAGAGTAGTGGTTAAAGTTTAAGTTAAGAGGTGCGCATATTGGTGTACCATTATTTGATTGTGTTTGTAGTGTTGGAGGGAATATAAGTGTCTAAATTTTACAGTGTGTCTCATTCATCCCAGTCACAGACGCTATCCTTCCACGGGTCACGGACAGTTCATTTTGTGTAGTAGATTTAAGTGTTCTTGTGCTGGTTCGGGATTTTTCTCAAAGGGGCGCTTCCACTGCCTTTACCATCTATTAAATTTTAATAAACCCCAAGTCAAGGGAGAAATTAAAGTCCAGCAAATTCCGACCGGTTACAAATGGTAGCAGAGCGTAGTTTTTAATGTCGTGACTGATAGTACTGTGGTTGGGATAATGAACGCCATCATGTGTTGGTTAGCAATGGTAGGGATTGAACTCGCACTGATGCTCATCCTTGTGCCCGGACTGAGTTGGTTAGGCTTGACAGTAGAGATGTGTATGAGGAGGAAGAGAGACGGCCGCGGGACATTGGTGCAGCTGAGAGAGGAGTTCGGAGACCGAAAGAGGGATTATCAAGCACAGGTAAACAGGTTCAAGTGGGAGTCTCAGGCACACATTCAACGGTTCAGGGAGGAAACAAGGGGTGAATGTCAGGCACACGTCCAGCAGTCAAGGAAGTGTGAGGTCCAAGTGGGAAATATAGGGGTACGTAAGTAGTTCAGAGAGGTTGATCGAGCCCTCCAGCTGAGAGACAAGACGAAGCCGACCGATTGCAGTTTAGGGTGCATGGTAATGAGAAAAGGCAGGTTGTAGGGGGTGAGTTGGAGGAGTTGTGAGTAGGGCAGAGGGGATTGGAGAGATGGTTAGGTCAGAGATGTGCGTTGAGTAGTGGTTGCTGTCATGAGCGGGATTGAGTTGCTGTCATGAGCGGGATTGAGAGTACGGTTGTAATGTCCAGGGCCTCACTAAGATGGACTGGTACATTGTCAGAGGGTTGGTCTGCCGGCATGAGGTTCGGAGACGTGGACTGAGTATTTTTTTGACACTGGTACCTCTTAGCTCAAGGGCCAGGCAAAAGGAGAGCATGTTTGTTTTGGACTGAGTATTGTTTTGACACTGGTTCCTCTTAGTTCAAGGGCCAGGCAAAGGAGAGCATGTTGGAGATGGACTGAGTATTTTTTTTTGACACTGGTTCCTCTTAGCTCAAGGGCCAGGCAAAAGGAGAGCATGTTGGAGATGGACTGAGTATTTTTTTTGACACTGGTTCCTCTTAGTTCAAGGGCCAGGCAAAAGGAGAGCATGCTTGTTTTGGACTGTGTATTTTTTTTTGACACTGGTTCCTCTTTGTTCAAGGGCCAGGCCAAAGGAGAGCATGTTTGTTTTGGGCTGGTATTAATTTTGACATTGGTTCTCTAGTTAAGGGCCAGGCAAAAGGGGAGCGTGATGTTCTGGTTGGATTGAGTTGGGCTAGGAAGAAATGGAGTTGCTAGCTGCGAGTGGAATAGTACAGAGTTGAAGGTGGGTTCTAAGTTGTTCTCTCAGCACATGAGGGCAGTGCTGTCTTTTTTTAGGGGGGTCGAGTGTTAGCGGGAGAGAAAAGGAGAGAAGAGAAGACGGGAATGCTGCATTTAGCAAAAGGGGTGAGGTGCAGTCCTTAGAACAAAATTTTAGGGGGGTCGTATGCATGTTTTCTCAGCACATGAGGACAGTGCTGTCTTTTTTAGGGGGGTCGATTGTAATATTCAGAAATTTCAGAGTAATTTCAAATGCCCCGCCATGAGTGATACTGAGCGTTCAAGGTCATCTGAGGGGAGGGAGCGCTGCCTGCTCGTAGCGAGAGATTGCGGAACTAGGCCTATATGATATTAAATGTGATTTACCGAATTAATAATGATGCGATTCATGAAGTTAAGGGACTATTATTGAATTTGAAATTATTATAGATCGTTTAGCAGTCTGAATAATGTTACGGGTGTCCCAAGGAGTTATTAGTTAGGCGGAAAATATATCACGTAGGCCCAAGCTAGCGCCTTGGGGAGACGCGATGCTGGCTAGGCCAGTTCCGGAGAGCATTCACACAGACAAGACGTTCCGCGCGTCCATCAGAAATAGTCACGTGGCCTAGTCACCTGTGCTGCGCTATTGCAGTATAACAAGTAAGTCTCATTCGATCTCAGACAGGGTTAGATAGGGCAGTGATAAAGTAAACTAGAGCTAACAGTGAGTTCATTTCAGGGTTTCCGTCAGAACCCACTTGACTGGAGTTGACCGGAGTTGACTGCGAGAGATTGACTGCCGTTGATGATTGAGGGTGGCGATTGTCGCCATTGGACCGATCAGTGTAGGCCTGTCACTGTTTAGCGGGGTAGCAAAGGATCTCTTGAGTGAACGAGTGCTCCCGACAACTAACACGACACGGGACCAGCATCAGCAGTGGGTGATCAGTTCTTACCACTCCGGTGCACAACCCCACATGTCCCGAGCAGCTAGTGAAACCCTCTTGCTAACGGGAAGCTAAAGTTTCTCTCAACTGCACAAGGTCTGATTGGCTCACTCTCTTCCTGCCCATGGACGCACTGGGAGTACACTGAGGCTATCTGAGTATATTAATGGTCACACACTGAGACCGTGAGTCTAGGACTCTAGGAGATACCTAGAGGAACATTTTATCTTCCTTATCACGGGTGTAGTTAACACCATTCCTCAGACTGATATTATCTTGACGTGTGTAGTTTAATATTTCTGAAATAATTTTGATAGTAGTGTTTTTTTGAATGTTTGTGCCATTAAGTGGAACCAGAGTGATACTGTGATTTGATTCTTTTAATGCCTCTAATTCTTCATAATTCTGATCTCAGGTATAACCTTGTTCCCCAGAGCAGTGGTTAGGTTAGGTTAGGAAGTGTACACCTGTTGGGGTGCTATAATTCTGTTGAGTGATATTATTTTGCTGAAAGCCCTTAGGGCCTATTCATTGTAGAGTATTTAATTTCTTATCTTTTATTACCATTCCTCAGTGACTGATATTATTTTGTTGAAGACCCTTAAGGCCTATTCATTGTGGAGTATTTAATTTCTTATTTTTTAGTACCATTTCCTAAGTGACTGATATTATTTTGTGAAAGCCCTTAAGGCCTGTTCATATGTGCAATTAACATTTCTTAATACTTTAAATTTAGTGTTGCCTGTGTTTCTAATAATTTCTATGTCATGTATAACTTTTATTCCCCAGAGTAGTGGTTAAAGTTTAAGTTAAGAGGTGCGCATATTGGTGTACCATTATTTGATTGTGTTTGTAGTGTTGGAGGGAATATAAGTGTCTAAATTTTACAGTGTGTCTCATTCATCCCAGTCACAGACGCTATCCTTCCACGGGTCACGGACAGTTCATTTTGTGGAGTAGATTTAAGTGTTCTTGTGCTGGTTCGGGATTTT
>NW_024738383.1:0-17709 GCF_018991925.1 Homarus americanus
GAACCAACATGTCGGTGGTTCTCAATATAGATACGTTATTTTGCCGGGAATTTCTGTCAAAACGAAATATGAATCAACCATATTTAGCCTAAATTAACCTAGCGGCTTTATTATATATTCTAAGGTGTTTATGTTGGATAGATCAGATCAGGTTAGGTAAAGTCAGGTTGGGTTAGGTTAGGTTAGTTTTGTTAATTTTGCCAGTTAGAGGCTAGTTTATTGTGCCCCCCATACTCATCCTGTGAGCGGTAGTGCAAAGAGATTACAAAGTGGTGTTAGATGAAGTAGGTGGTTAAGTTAAGTTTCAATAGGTTAGGTTAGATTACGTCAGGTTGGATTAAGTTAAGTTAGGTTAGGTAGGTAATAAGTAGATAGGTTACGGTCGGTAGGTGGGAAAGTTAGGTTTGATTAGGTGAGCTTATGTCAGACGGGGAGGTTAGGTTCGATTATGTCAGGTTAGGTTCGATTATGTCAGGTTAGGTTAGATTACGTCAGGTTAGGTTAGATTATGTCAGGTTAGGTTAGATTATGTCAGGTTAGGTTAGATTATGTCAGGTTAGGTTAGATTATGTCAGGTTAGGTTAGATTATGTCAGGTTAGGTTAGATTATGTCAGGTTAGGTTAGATTACGTCAGGTTAGGCTAGATTACGTCAGGTTAGGTTAGATTATGTCAGGTTAGGTTAGATTATATCAGGTTAGGTTAGATAATGTCAGGTTAGGTTAGATTATGTCAGGTTTGGTTAGATTATGTCAGGTTAGGTAAGTAGGTGGAGGTGGGTAAAAAAGGTTAGGTTAGGTCGGCAGGTTTTAGTGTAGGAGCTTAAGTAATCCCGTAAAAATTTCATGTTAATTTTGGACACCATATATCGTAATAATCCTTATAAACTATGTTAAGGAACTGTGGTGTAATTTTTTCTGAACGGTTTATTATAAGTTTTATGCCATTAAAGAAGTTTTATCAAAGAGCGGCGTAATGAACCACAGACGTATTACCATTAACTCCTAAGTAACTTAAAACATGTCTAATAACCTATGAACATGTAGTATTATATCATTACAATTTAACGTAATATATTATGAATGCTGTTATAATATCTTAAGTGTGTTACAAACATGGCTGCTCATATATGCCATCCTGTCTCTGGCAAAGAAGAGATTGCAGTAAGTAAAATTAATTGCTAAAGACAAATACTGGAAATTAAACATATACTTATTACCATTATCTGAAAAACTTAGAACCACCGTTTTATATTTATTAAAAGTTTGTAGTGTTATACATCATGTGTATACAAGTCACAAGTTATTATTTACGACATTGTTTCAGTCCTCGTCATCAGAGTCTTCTGTGTACAACAGATTCCTTCACCTTGTTTAGGCATTTCTCATCATCTGCTTGACAGTTACACATCTCGGTGCATGTCATGCTATTCTTTCTGATTCTTTCTGTATGAACATGACAATGATCCACATTTCCTGACGCCACATCCACATTTAACAAGTTCTGTGATTGCTTCTGGAGCTGGTGGTTGGTCTGATATTACTAGTATGAAACAGTCATTGTCAATCTTCCAGCCATGCTCTAATTGGGAAAGCATTTCACTGTCTGCATCACAAGACCACAGAAGAGCTTGATACCTTCCTCTCAATATATGATACTTTAGAGTTGCTGCAGTCGCTGGTAGTTCTCCAGCTTCTGCCTGCGTTATCTTGAAGAGATGCCATCTAAGTTTTGACAGTTTAGTGAAAGTCATTCGTGGACAGTAGAGCTTAAATACAAATTCCTCTAGACCAATATACTGTACATGTCTGCTGGAGGGCATTTGGTCTACTCAGCATCTTGAATGCATCTAGACTTTTGTGTTAGATTTCATCAAAGTGCTCCAACATGCTTTCTTTCCTTTGCCAACAAATTTTCCAATGCAGTCAGATCCTGTGAAGGCATGGAAACCTGTAAGGCTCTCTGCCCAATGTGTCGTCGCTCACCAGTTCCTGTTATCATCCTTGTATTTTCTCCAAGTTGAGGCTGCTTTAATATGCCAAACACATCAGTGCCTGGTGACTTGATATGTACAGTGCTGCCCTTCTGTGATGCATATACTGTATGTCCTGCTTAAGTTCTATAACTTGTGATAACAATTTGATGGTTGAAGTCTTATTTGCTGCTTTCCACGACAGTAGATTAACCTTGGACAGCTTTTCCCAGATGCCCAATGGACCAACAATACGTTCCTTGACAAAATTTTCATAATTTTGTCTTCCAACTTCATATGCACATAGATTGTCATATTTGGCATTTTCTGGCATTACAGCTCCAGTTACCAAGTTTATAAGAGCATCATTTCCCTGGGATTACAGTCACCAATAACATTGTGTAGCTTCTGTACATCAGCATATTGACAGCTGACAATAGCTGTAGAGAGCTCATGGTATTCTGTTCTTTTGTAATCTTTATGAGTTTGATATTTTATGTAATGAACTTAATTTGAAAACCCAAATGGTAGTATATGATCTTTTATCACCTTAGACACTCTGTGCGTCATGCCTCTCAAGTGATTTTTTCCTCTCTTACTTCTCTGGACAAATACGACCTTTATCCCACCAGAAAACATATCACCATATATTTTCTTAATCTACAGGTGCCAAGGTTTAAAATGACGGATGGTGTTAAAAATTAACCTGAAATTTTTACGTGACCACATATTGTCTTGTTGGGTTTCTGAGAGAACTTCACGGCTAAATAGCGCCTCTGTATTGATAGCCGGTACATGTCGTAATATCCACCGCTCATAGTTAAATCTTTATGTCCGTTTATTTTGTCCTAATTTAAGTATCAAAGAGTGTTTTCATTTTTAAGTATCTTAAGCATCTTTTTTCCCCACTCCTAAGTATCTAAGTATGATTTATTTTCATTTATAAGTAACTAACCATATTTTTGTTTTCATTATAAAATGTGATTGATATAGACAACAGAAGTAAATATCAGCTGGAGGTCGTAAACGAAGCTGATGTGAAGTATTTTGACTCGCTGTTCCCGCGAACTAATTGCTTCACTGGTTTATACCGAAGAAATAAAACCGCCAACGAACCATCCGATTCAAATGTGTCTTAGGCGATACAGGGTGTTTATGCGTCACTCTGATACCAAGAATGACTTTGTGTACTGTGGTGAAGCTGAGGGTAGGATAGGGTTGGGTTGGGTTGGGATGGGTTAGGATTACGCATGTGTAGGTATATTCTGTCGCATTTTATAGGTATCTTGCGTCTTCCTCTTTATTCCTTCTTATCATGAGTATCTGTGCCTATTAATACACCACCTCGCAGGATAGCGGAAGAGGAATGGATAGTAACGAGATAATATTCTTCTTACATATACCTTAGCTTGATTACAGGTAACATCAGGTAGAAGTTACATGACTCTTAAGAGTTTTCCTCGACTTGGCTGATTCAACTGTAAGACTTGCTGTATTTATCCTTATTAAAATCCTCCACCTGTAAGACCATCCACTTGTAAGACCCTCCACCTGTAAGACCCTCCACCTGTAAGACCCTCCACTTGTAAGACTCTCCACTTGTAAAACCCTTTAGGGATTTGAAATACCTTCTCGTCTTGGCTCCACTAGTACTGTACACACCCTCTCTAGCCTTAGTTTACAGTAATGTTGAAGTATATAATGAAGACTCACAGCTCATGGGTTAGAAAAACAAAAGATGCTTGTTTTATTTATTTATTTATTTATTTATTTATTTATAGTTTATTTTAGAATCCCCGAAAGTTAGAACAAAATGGCTGACGGGACTCACAAGCGGGCGGTGTTTACAGTATGACCAAGAATAAAAAATAAATGAAAAATAAAATAAATAAATCGTAAATTGGTGCATTGTTTCTCCAGGGGTAATTATAGAAGTACAAATGTTCTCCAGCAGTGGGTAACGATCATAGTCACGTATAGAGCTTCCGACGCAGGTAGATTGATATAGATGCATTACCTTGAGTTAGTGGGTTACAGGGGCTTCTTACACGATAATATTAAAGGTGTTTTTTTCCTTCTGTTTGTGGCACTTGAGGTGTTTAGGTTAGGTTTAATTAAAATGGTTTAGTTATAATAGTTATATTACGATAAGTTAAGTTGAATTTAGAACTTTTGATTTACATATATCGTGTTTTAGAAGGATTTGTTAGCTAATAAGTTTAATTTGGATAAGTTTAGTTTAATTTAGATCATTTGATTTTACAAGGTCGTATTATAATGACTGGGAACCATATAGAAACCTGTTAGAAGTAAATATTTCTACGGCAGTGAATGAGTAGGTCAATAAGTGGTGTATAGAGCTGCTGACGCAACTTAAACGGTATATACTGTACATTATATGTTATCAGAACTTTCCTGTTGTACGTAACCGCCTCCGTCAAAGTGTCTTAGTGGCTCATGTGAAGATTAGCCTCTAGTTTATTTAACCCCAAGATTAACTACACTGGCACTGCCTGACCTGACCTGACCTGACCTGACCTGACCTGACCTACCCTACCCTACCCTACCCTACCCTACCCTACCCTACCCTACCCTACCCTAACATAACCTAACTTAATCTAACCTAACTTAACTTCCCATGTAGCGTTAGGTTAATCATTAGTTGAAATAAGCTGGGAGGGTTAATCTTCATGTAATCTATCTTAATTAACAATTTTGGTCAGGTGAGGCCTTCTTTACCTTACTCGAGAGCAGGAGGAGGAGGACTTGCTAACGCCTACAGATCATCGTCAACCAAGGCAGATATTGAATACCTTTTGTTTACCTTCGTGGCTTAAGAACACATCTTAACACCATAAGACTATTCGCCTCAATGCAATAATACAGTAATTGATTATTGTATTCTAATAAAATTTACGGTGTATCTTTTGAACCAGATTTATTGTTTGACTTTTGTTAATGAGAAACTGGTTGAGGTGTATTGTGGTAAACATCCTTAAGAGCAGCTCTGTGTGTTCTTACGACCTCAAAGTAACACAAAAGGTAGCCAATATCTACCCTTGGTCAGTCACTTTATGTAGATGTCAATTGTGTCATTTTCTAGACTTAGTGCCCCCTGGAGGAGAAAGTAAATACAATGTTGATTTATTTTGGTCACAACACACGCTAGTAGATTATTTTTTCCTATTTAACTAAATAATTAACACTATGTAGCTAACTAATTATATGACCCAAAGATGGTAACCAATATGGCGTCGATATTGTTCACATACTCTCTGATTAATAGATGTATTGTCTGTTTAATTTTAGGGAAGAATTTAATTTATAAACTTTTGAGAATCTGGATACAGGAGTTTTGTCTTTGCGCGCGCGTGTGTGTGTGTGTGTGTGTGTGTGTGGTGATGATGATGATGACGGATACTTTCCTCTGCAGTGAAAAAAGTATCTTGACATTGCAAAGTTTAACTGTAAGCCGAAGGAACGTTTGTAATGTGACTTATTATGTGAAATTGTAACTTGAAATTCTTTGTGAAAAAATATTTCCCTATAAAGTTTGGCAGTAAATGAAGTATTACATCAAGGTGTAACTTGTAGTTCCTTGTGGAGTAAATTACCTAAGTGGACGATACAGCTACTCCAGGGTGTAAGACCTAGAGTAGAAAGTCTTAAGACCTTACCTGAGGTTGAAAGACTCTTATAGTGGAACGTCTTAGGTATTGAAACTTTAATTACAGTAAATAAAATATAATCTACCTAAACATTCCTTCACCTGGCGACAACTAATGATACAGGTGGTGTAATAGCTCTTTAAAATTCCTCCGTTTGATATAATAATGACCACACATGAACTTATAATGTGCAATATCTTGATAACACATTAGCTGCAACATTACACATAGTCCAGTGTATGTGTAGTGAGGGACATCTACCTAAATGAGTTACAGAATGTGGAGTTGAGGAAAAAAAAATGTTGGGACATGTTTGAGATCATCAGTTGAGCCAAACGTTTATACTCAATATTGTTTTAATGGTATTTTAGAGCGACCGAAAAATGTAAACAAAATGGCCGGCTAGGCTCGGGGGATCCACGAGTCCTCTTATGAAGGATCGACAATAAATGAAAACAAATCAGATTAATTTAAACACATTTCCAAGAGTATTAGATCCTGTAAAGAGAGAAAATTAATACTTGATATTTGTAGAAGCTTTTTTTTTTCGTCCGTTTTCGTCTTGGTTAAAACAATTGTGGTGGTGTTACCTGTTCCAAACGGTAGACATCAAGGAAATGGATCAAGATCTTAATACTCAAAGGTACACATGATGATTTGTTCCCAAGTCCGAGGATATACTTCACAAAACAGATTAACTTTAGGACACAATGATGGCGAACAAAATAACATCAACATTGCGTACAGCACATATCTTGCTTTGACTCTTAACTCTTGTAATTTTTCGTAATGTTAGTGAATGAAATTGAGATTCTGGGCATATTTTCCTGTTTTTCTTTCTAATCAAGTGTAAAGGAAGATTTACTGTTTATTGATGGATTTGGTGATGTCTTAATAGTGTATTAGTGTGTTAATATTACACAGGTTTGGTATAGTGGTGACGGTAATGTAGTGTAGTAAGATTTTAACACATGGAGGTGAATTTGTCTTTTATGTTGAGGATTTAAGAACATAAGAACAGCTGAGGATTTAAGAACATAAGAACATAAGAAAATAAGGAGTCTGCAATAGGCCGGTTGGCCTGTGCATGACAGCTCCTGTCGAGAGTTACTACCACTCTCTATCATCCATGAATCTATCTAGCCTCCTTTTGAAACTTTCCAGAGTTGCCGCACTTACTACAAAGTTGCTAAGCTTGTTCCACTCATCCACCACCCTATTTGTGAACCAGTTTCTTCCTATCTCCCTCCTAAACCTAAACTTATCCAACTTGAATCCGTTGCTCCGAGTCCTATCCTGCTCGGATATTATGAGAACTTTATCTATATCCCCTTTATTGATTCCTTTCACCCACTTAAATACTTCTATCATATCTCCCCGCACTCTTCGTCTTTCTAGGGAATGCAAGTTAAGTTTCTGTAACCTATCCTGATATGGAAGGTTTCTAAGTCCCGGAATCATTTTTGTCATTCTTCGCTGCAACGACTCTAGTGAATTTATACCCATTCTATAATAGGGGCACCAGAACTGAACCGCATAATCGAGGTGCGGCCTGATTTGTTAAAGGGAAGATCTGGTGGACGGGGATAATTGTCTGGTTGTGATGGACACGGCTCACCTAACCTAACCCAATCTAACCTAACCCAACCCAACCTAACCCAACCTAACCCAACCCAACCTAACCTAACCCCTATATATGTGTGAGATAAGGTTCTGATTCAAGAACAAGATGCACAAGTTCGAATCCAAATTGAGCTGTAGGGTTTGTTGACTAATTCGGGGCTTCATATTCATAAAACTCTCAAATGGGATACGACTAAACCCGAAGCCCCATCTTCCGTCGGTCGGTCGTTGGTGTCAGGTCAAAGTTCAGTTTGTAGTTCACCTCCTGTGATATGTGTCATTTATCGAAACGAAACATGAGGTTAACGTGAAAACAAAACCTCGAAGCAACACGTATAAACAGGGTCGAGTTTTCATCGGATTTTACGTCATGAAATTTTCCATCTTGAGAGAGAGAGAGAGAGAGAGAGAGAGAGAGAGAGAGAGAGAGAGAGAGAGAGAGAGAGAGAGAGAGAGAGAGAGAGAGAGAGAGAGAGATTCCGATGCTGAAATTAACACTAAAATTTTATACTGTAATTGAGATAAATGCAGGTAAGGTTGGCGTATGGAATTATTGAAGGACGATCACAGAAATGTTTTACCTGTTTCCTGTGATGTAAGTCCAAAATGGTGTTAATTGTCATGGGTTTATACGTCCAAAATGTTCTTCATAACGTAGGGTTTTACATCCAAATATGCCATCCAAGTCCATATGTCCATTCATCCAGTTAGCTGTTTATCCATCCACCGATTCACCCACCTACCCATCTCTCATCCCATTCAGTCACCCATCTACCCATCTATCCTCCCATTCAGTCTCCCATCCATCCATCCATCCATCCATCCATCCATCCTTCCATCCATCACACGAGGAATAGAATGACCCACTTATAATTTTTCTCTTTCCTGCTGCACTAAGGATCAACCACCCAGAGTGGTATGGTAACCTGAGTAAGTACACTCTGTATTCCTCCTTTACTCTATTGTGGGTGTAGGTGGTGGGTAGTGTGTGTTTGTGGGTGTAGAACGTGGATAGAAGGTTTGTTTGTGGGTGTAGGGCGTGGATAGTAGGTTTGTTTGTGGGTGTAGGGCGTGGATAGTAGGTTTGTTTGTGGGTGTAGGGCATGGATAGTAGGTTTGTTTGTGGGTGTAGGGCGTGGATAGTAGGTTTGTTTGTGGGTGTGGGGCGTGGAAAGTAGGTTTGTTTGTGGGTGTGGGGCGTGGATAGTAGGTTTGTTTGTGGGTGTGGGGCGTGGATAGTAGGTTTGTTTGTGGGTGTAGGGCGTGGATAGTAGGTTTGTTTGTGGGTATAGGGCGTTGATAGTAGGTTTGTTTGTGGGTGTAGGGCGTGAATAGTAGGTTTGTTTGTGGGTGTGGGGTGTGGATAGTAGGTTTGTTTGTGGGTAAGTATGGATAGTAGGGTTTGATTGTGTGTTTAATAGTAGGTTTGTTTGTGTAGGGGCGTGATAGTAAGTTTGTTTGTATGCAGGGCGTGATAGTAGGTTTGTTGTTTGTGTAGGGCGTGGATAGTAGGTTTGTTTATGGGTTTGGGGCGTGGATAGTAGGTTTGTTTGTGGGTGTTGGGCGTGGATAGTAGGTTTGTTTGTGAGGGTAGGGCGTGGATAGTAGATTTGTTTGTGGATGTAGAGCGTGGATAGTAGGTTTGTTTGTGGGTGTAGAGCGTGGATAGTAGGTTTGTTTGTGGGTGTAGGGCGTGGATAGTAGGTTTGTTTGTGGGTGTAGGGCGTGGATAGTAGGTTTGTTTGTGGGTGTGGGGCATGGATAGTAGGTTTGTATGTGGGTGTAGGGCGTGGATAGTAGGTTTGTTTGTGGGTGTGGGGCGTGGATAGTAGGTTTGTTTTGGGTGTGGGGCGTGGATAGTAGGTTTGTTTGTGGGTGTGGGGCGTGGATAGTAGGTGTGTTTGTGGGTGTAGAACGTGGATAGTAGGTATGTTTGTGGGTGTAGAGCGTGGATAGTAGGCATGTTTGTGGGTGTAGGGCGTGGATAGTAGGTATGTTTGTGGGTATAGGGAGTGGATAGTAGGTTTGTTTGTGGGTGTTTGGGAGAAGATAGTAGGTATGTTTGTGGGTGTAGATACATACATTGTTAAGAGGAATAAATCAAAATGGGAAGAAGATTAAGATAAATATACTGATGATTAATGGTACAGGTGAGTTAATAAAATTGATATAAATAGATAAATACAGTAGATAGATAGATAGATAGATAAATACCGTAGATAGATAGATAGATAGATGTATGATTTTGTATACCGCAAGAGTAACTAAATATTCCTGTACCTGTATTTTCTTTCAGTTACAAAATACACAGGATTATAAATATGAGTATGCACATTGCACATCAGGTGTTACAGTCAGTGGTAATATTTTGTAATACTCTTAAGTGATGAGGTAACAGAGGAAATAGACGGATACTAACGGAGAGTTTTTGTAGAATTAGACAGACATTCAGACAGTAAAACTTCTTCCGACAATACAAATTTTGACAGTGGAATTTATACACGAGAGTGTATGGATAATTATGATGAGCTGAATTATGACATCTACGTCTGATAATCAGTTGTTTAGAATGGATTATTATTATTTTTGTTGAGTTATTTAACAGTTCGAGAAAAGGTTTATTATGGTACTATGTCCTATTATCACACAAAGTCATAATTGAAGTAAAATAATCAATTATACTGTATTATTTTAGACAATACATAAGAACATAAGAACATAAGAATGGAGGAAACTGCAGCGGGCCTATTGGCCCATACTGGGCAGTCCCGTTTACACCCAACCCCTATTGCTCATAAGAGCATCCAACCTATGTTTGAAGCAATTCAGCTTATTCGAGTTAATGATGATATTTGGTAACTTGTTTCATTCATCCACTACTCTGTTTCCAAACCAGTGTTTACCTATTTCACGCCTAAATCTAAATTTGTCTAAGATAAAACCATTGTTACGAGTTCGCTCCTGGTTGGATAGTTTGAGTACCTTTGTAATGTCACCTTTGTTTAGCCCTGCCTTCCACTTATACACCTTTATCAGGTCGCCCCTCGCTCTACGTCTCTCAAGGGAGTGCAAATTAAGAAGCTTTGACCTGTCTCTATACTCAAGGTTCCTAATGCCCGGGATTAGTCTTGTCATTCTCCTCTGAATTCTTTCCAAGGATTCTATATCCATTCTGTAATACGGTGACCAGAACTGAACTGCGTAATCCAGGTGTGGTCTCACAAGAGCAAGATACAGTTTTAGGATGGCCTCGCTAGTCTTGTAACTAACACTCCTTTGTATGAACCCAAGAACTTTATTAGCCTTGTTACGAGCAAAAACACATTGTTTACTTGGCTTAAGGTTCCTACTTATCATTACTCCTAAATCTCTCTCGCAGTCGGATTTCTCTATGACATCGTTGTTCATCTGGTATCTAGTTTCCCTGTTTACATCTCCTATACTGAGTACTTTACATTTGTAGACGTTGAATTTCATCTGCCATTTTTCAGACCATTCGAAAAATTTGTTTAGATCTTCCTGTAGTTTTGCCGAGTCCTCGTCAGATTTGATAACACGTCCTATTTTAGTGTCATCAGCAAATTTACTTATGTTGCTGTCAATGCCGATATCTATGTCGTTTATGTATATAATAAATAATAGTGGTCCAAGTACTGAGCCTTGGGGAACTCCACTTGTGACGTTGCTCCAATGGGACTTAGTGCAGTTAATGCTCACTCGCTGTTTCCTGTCCTGTAACCACGCCCTAATCCATTTAAGGATGTCACCTTTGATGCCATGAGCTTCTACCTTTCTAATTAGTCTTTCGTGGGGGACTCTGTCGAAGGCATTGCTAAAGTCGAGATAAACCACATCATAATTGTGCCCCTCGTCCACCGATTCGAAAACTGCTGAAAAGAATGTTAATAGTTTAGTTAGGCAAGAACGTCCGCTTGTGAAGCCATGCTGGGAATCATTGATCAATCGGTGCTTCTCCAGGTGATTTCGAATAGAGTTTGAAATGATTGCTTCCAGTAATTTGCCTACTATTGATGTTAGACTGATTGGGCGGTAGTTAGAGGATAGTGATCTATCCCCCTTCTTGAAAATCGGTATTACATTCGCTATCCTCCAGGATTCTGGTACTACACCTGTTTTTAATGACATGTTAAACAACTTTGCTAAGCGCATACTAAGCTCTTCCTTACATTCCTTTAATACTCTGGCAAATATCTCATCGGGACCAGGTGACTTATTAGGCTTTAGTTTGTCTATTTGCTTACTAACATCGTTACTAGTCACTACTATCTCACTTAATTTGTTTTCTTCACTATCTCTGAATAGAGTCGGTTCCTCGGGTATTCCCTGGACATGCTGGATAATATACCATCTACTTAAGGAGGTGATGTAGGTAAGGTAGATTGATATTTTAACATTAATTTACTCAGTTTTTTTCTTAGTATCGGATTTTTTTTTTTAGTTTTTTATTCTGACAATTTATAATGCAAGCAGCGTTCACATGTTGTCAACCGCCCCCAAGTGTACAAGAAGTTTGGACTGTAATTGTACCGTCAATAAGTGGCTGTAACTGCACCGTCAATAAGTGGCTGTAACTGTACCGTCAATAAATGGCTGTAACTGTACCGTCAATAAGTGGCTCTGTATTCTGAACACGGGGATCTCTACAGTATAACCTACGAGTATAACTGTGGTGAAAGAACTGCTTCCCCGCATTATGTTGAGGAAGATTCGTATACAAACTTTTTGCCCTGACTTCGTAGTAAAAAAAAATCTTAGGCAAAATATATTGAATTTATTTTTAATGTTTATTTATTTATTGTTGTCGTTGGTGTTTTTTTTTTTACCGGGATGTGTGTTATATTCACGAAAATGGAGTCAAGACAAATGTTGGACACGTTGATGTGAAGTAACACAGTAAATGATGTTGTTTGTGTTGCTGTTATTTATTTATTGTGTTTCTTATTCTTTTCTGTTTATTTTGTTTTATTTAGTTTTATTGTAGTAATTGTTATTCTTTTTTTTATTCTTACTTATTTTCATTTTACTGTTTATTCGTTTTCTTATTTTCATTTTATTGTTCAATAATTTTCCATTCATTCTTATTTATTTATCGCGTTGGTGTATTTCATTTATTTGCTATTCTCTTAGGTATTTCACATTTGCATTAATTAATCTTCAAATCATTGGTTGCTATTTTATCATACTAGTTTAATGTTCACCTCAGCAGTCAACTGGCTTATGTCTAAACAATGTCTACCACTGTTTTAGCCAGACTTAGTTATGAGACTTGTAATTCAGTATCCATTACGTACCGTTTATCAGTGTAATTTGTGGTAATGGACTGCCCAATGTAATTATATATATTGTCTTACCGAAAAAAATGCGGTGTAACCAAGATTAAGTTTTATAGAGTTTGTATTTAAGGATTATTCTCCTATATTTCTCTTAGATTCTGAATATATTTTTGTTTTATTATTTCAGTGTATTGTAATGTGTAGTTAGTTACACTATAGATATATAATAATTGCTTTAAGTTTGGTTGGGAGGGTGGAAGGTGTTGTGGTGTGTGATGTACAGGTGTGTACAGGTGGTGGTTACACCTGACTTCGAGGCAGGTGTGTATAGGTGCCAGATACACCTATGGTTACAACACAGGTGTATCCGGCAGCAGTAGTAACAAAGGGGCTATATGGGCTCCGGCGGCCATGTCGTGACACCGGCCGGCAGAATCCCCCGGTGAAAAAGGGAAACAAGATGGCCGTCCCCTATTCAATATGTAAACAACTCGACCTGAAATGTTGTTTATTGGACATTTTTCTCATTAGGGAGTCGAACCCTTGTTTTGAGTTGGTGTTCAACTACCGTGGCTGACGGCCATCACCTGTGATTCAACTGGTAGAATTAAGTGTAATAATAATAATAATAATAATAATAATAATAATAATAATAATAATTAACGGTTTATTGAAAGAGTTTGGCAGCCAGAAGGCTGAAAATATACAGTTACATATTTGGGGAATGGGTTTCGAATTACAAATAATATACAAGTAACATAAGTGATACAAATAAGATATATAATAACTAGATGGGGAAAAGCTCAAACTACAGTGCATTTCAACATAGTGACAGTGCAAGAAGTAGTATTTACTGGGAGTGAATACACTGGTTTATTACAAGTTATTGATAATATTTACAATGGTTGGGACTGGGCTGTTCTTATAGCGATCAGTTCGTGCACTTATGGGCTGGATGCGGTTGTGGTGTCAAACAGCAATTCTCGGGCTAGGGATCTCAGGTGGTAGTAGGAGCCGGTGTCGAGGATCGTGTAGAAGCTTCTTAGCAAATTTGCAGATGTGGTCGTGGTGATGGTCAGTGAGAGTCGAAAGGGTCAGTGTGTTGAGCGCTTCTTGATATATGGAGTAGGAAGGGGAGAGAATAATCTTGCATGCCCTCTTTTGCACTTTTACTAGGTGGGCATCTTATCAAATGAACCCCTGTCCTAATGGGCCCTAGTCCTAATGGGCCCCAGTCCTATTGGGTCCCAGTTTTAATGGGCCCCAATTCTAATTGGTCACATTTCCAATGGTTCTCAGTCCTAATGAGCCTTAGTCCAAAGATACCACAGGCCTAATGGTTCCAGTCTTAATAGACCTCAGTCTTAATGAGTCCCAATCCTGACGGCTCTCAATACTAATGGGCCTCAGTCCTAATAAGTCCCAATCCTGACGGCTCTCAATACTAATGGGCCTCAGTCCTAATAGTTTAAGGTTGGGACCCATTAAGACTGGCTTCTATTTACCTTATAAGCACTGTGTTCTACCGTGTCATCCCGTGTGTGTGTGATTTCCCGTGTCAGGTGGTATAATACGCAGGTGAGTGGCTGCCAGGTAGGGTGGGTGAGGGTGGGCACCTTGATGCAGGGGAAGGTGAGTTCCTGATGCTGATTCACACCAGTGTCATGATGAGGTAATCTTATCACCTTATTAGTGTACGATGAGTGGGTGGGCGTGGTGTGGAGGGGTGGGGCGCGTAAGGGGTAGGCAGCAAGGGGCGTGGTGTATGGTGGGGGGAGGGTAAGGGGCGTGTAGGGGTAGCTAAGTGGGCGTGTTGAGTTGGGCAAGAGGGAGGCGTGGCGGGTGTAGGGGCGTGTATAGGAGGCGGGAAGTGGTGATGGCGCGCGCCACTAATCACTCTGACCTTACTGAACACAACCCATTATACAGCATAATTAGTGTTGCTTCCATCAGCCTCACACAGTCAAACACACTATTTACATTTTCTCTTCACATATATTTTATTTTATTCGTTTCAAGTGGGACTCGAATTTCAGCCTTGGAGTCGAAGAGGAATTTTTTTAGGAGAAGTTGAAAAGAAATCGTGTTTAGTTGAAGACGAATGTGTTCTTATATAAAAGTGAAGGAATTAACCAGATGTGTTTGATTGTTTGGGAGTCTCTATCTCTCACACTCGAGTCCAAGATGTCCCCCTTGAGGACAGTGTTCGTGTAGCGTCGTCAAACTCGCTCTTGGTTTTTATTCAGCAGGAAGAGCTACACCCGCCACCTGGTGTTGGCTGTGTCTGGTGACCATCATATTAACAAGGCCGCTCTCTCGTGCCTTGTCCACACGCCACCCCCCACCTCCATATTGTACCGTTTTGTCCTTTATTAACGGTGGTGTTACTACAGGCAGCGTGGTGTGGGGGGAGGGCCGCTGCTTCACATTGTTCAGTCTTTGACGTGTAACACAAAACGTGAGATGTTGTGGTCCTTCACTACCTCACAACACACACATCTCCTAGTTACCACATGCTGTTGTTATTAAAGCTCCACCAATGAGTACGCGTCGTTGTCTCGTCCTTTGCTCCGCCGACCATTACAGTGTGTAGCTGTAGGACTCGCCGCCGTGTTTGTTTCATGTAGCGACAATAAACTCCCGGAAATAGAATCACTATACCCAACCTGATCTAATTAAGGACACGTTAGGCTTTGTAAGATAGTTTAGTTTGAAGTGTTGTGAATCTCCGTGGGTGTTATAGATTCACTTGGTATACTACATGTGTAAAGTCAGGATATATACAATGTGTGTTGATTTTTCAACCCGTGTGTTAAATATTTTTGTGGGGAGGGGGAGGTATTTTCCTGTCGGTTTCCACTCTAGCTTTCCACCAATGTTATTTCACCCTTCTAGATTTCTATACCCTTTGATCCACCTTACCTAAGAGTGGAATGAGATAAATAGAATTGGTGGAGTGGAATGTCTGTATAATTGATGTCAGGATCCAATTCTGCCCTGGACGACACAGGATTGATCGTCACTGGTGTTGTAAGACTGTACAGAAAACCGCCTCTTGTGTTGTTCCCACGTATTAAAGAGCGATGAAGGTAAACTGAACAAGCACGCTGGGCAATGCTCGTTGTTGTAGTGGAATACACACGAAACCCAGTCAGTTGAGGGTGTAAATCTTCGCCTGCCTCTGGAATGCACTACACACGCTATGCCAAAACTGAGATATACTCGGCATGTCAACACTGAGACACACACATGCTATGCTAACAAACATATACTCACATAAACTATGCCAATATTAAGACATACACTATGCGAAACACCGGCTGTGCCTAAACTAATGATTCCCCTCTCTACATGAACGCTGAGATAACAAGTTGACTTTTTTTATCGAGGAGGAGCCAAAGTCTTTCACGATAGTCACCGTCTTAGCTAAACTTGTTAACATGGTTAGCAACTTCTGGAAACATCGAGCTTAACCGAGTTATCAAGTTGTGAATAAGCTGACTCACAAAGGAGAAGTATTCCTCCACGAATTAATCTTACCAGCTTACAAGCTCTTTATTAATTAATGACAAGCGTTACACCTGTCCGCCATTCTAGGCCACGCCTCTCACCCCCCCCTCCCCTTAAGTCAATAGCCTTCAAAAGCAGTGAAAGACGAAATTGGTTCTTATAATCATGACTGCTTTCTCGGGACATTGTGTATACAACACACTCTAAACTAAGCCTAGGTACCTTCTTAACCCCTCATAATCCGCCCATGGAAAGTCTGGGACTCTGACCATATTTTCATTATTTTTCCTTTCCAAATTTAGGGTAAACCTGATTTCTCTGTGATCACTGTTCCCAAGTTCTTCCCCTATTGTGATATCTCTGATAATATTTTCTTTATTTGTTCATACTAGGTCTAATATATTGTCACCTCTAGTAGGTTCTGTAATTAGTTTATTCAAAAAATTGTCCTGTACTGCGTCTAGGAAGTCTTCAGATTCATAGTCACCTACAATGTTGTCCCAGTCAATATTTCTGAAGTTGAAATCCCCCATAATGCATAGGTTGTTGTATATTGCTGCCCTACTCATTTCCTGCCATATGGGCTGAGTTGCTTCTTTCCCAAGACTTGGGGGCCGGTAAATCACTCCCATAATTAGTTTTCGCTTCTTTCTGCCATTTCTACCCATACAGACTCAGTTCCTATTTCTCCCTTTATTGTATTATTAATGCACCATTTTAATGTATCTCTGACGAAGAGTGCAACTCCTCCCCCCTTCCTACCTTCCCTGTCCTTGTGAAAAAGGTTGTACCCTTCTTTGTGTTACTCAGATAAAAAGTTCTTGCTCGCCAGATTTATCCAGGTTTAGGTGGCTACTATGACGTCTACATTCTCAGTACATACAACCGCTCTCAGCAAGTGTATTTTATTTCTAATGCTCCTACTGTTTGTATAGTACACATTTAAACCTACCCTTCCCTGGTCCTGTTTTACCCCTTGTTCTGAGTAACCAATTATACTCCCCTCTATCTACTGGCGAAACTTCCCCTTCAGAGTGACAATTTCACGCTCCAGACAAGTGTACCCCGTCACGACTGTACAGGTAGTCGTTGCCGTAGAATCGTCGCCAGTTATCAATGAACGCCCAACCATTGCTTACACAATGTTTTTTTTTATTCCAGTCGGCAATTTATAGCAATTGCCTTGGACAGCCTTTCACCGCCAACTCCTCTTCTAGACGAGACACCACATACTATTGGGTTCCCTACCCTATCACTAATCTTCCCTAATGCCTCCCTATACCTGCTGAAAAGTTCCTCACTCCTAACCTTTCCTATGTCGTTGCCTCCTACTCTAAGACACACTATCGGATTGGTACTTCCCCTGACAAGACTCTATCTATCCTCTCAGTGAGTAGTGGGAGGACCAAGCTGGTGGTCAAGAAGCACTCAAAGGATACGACAACAACGACAACAACAGCTAAGTGTACCAACCCGTTCAGTCCCTTGATAGACGAATTGGACGTTAGTACAGTCAGGGGCAGGGATGACAAGGAAGGTATAAAAACTTTAATTGTTGGTGACTCACAGGTAAGGTATATGGACAGGGCCTTTTGTGGTACAAACAAAAATAGGATGAGGGTGTGTTTGCCAGGGGCTGGGGT
>NW_024738384.1:0-11942 GCF_018991925.1 Homarus americanus
GGATAGAGTCAGGTCAAGCGTCCGGTGCATGTTGGGTTCCTCCATGGTTTCTCAGTGTTTGGTCGGCTTGATTGTGTGTGTGTTGTTTTCTTTTTTGGAGGAAATGTCTTGGTATTCTTCTTCTTAGCTTGAAGTTGATTTTCTTCTAACTCTTCTCCTCTTGTTGTTCGTCTTCCCCGTGTCTGCTATCATTCTGTAAAGACTCTATATATGTATGTAGGTATGAGTGAGTAACAGTTGCCGGTTACAGTGATACTTCATATTCGCTGGTGTTGTACTGTATGGCTTCGGTATTTCTTAATATACAAACGGCACCGTTAGAGGATTGAGGTATTTAAAAACCAGCCTACATTACTTATATATAGAAATAAATAATGTGGCTTGGACAATAATGACGACTACTCTCTCCTACCTAACCCAAACAAGGGCTTTTCGAAAGTATACATTGGACACAATTGACTTAGTACATACATTGGTGGTTTAACAAAAGCCCTCATTAGAGAAAGGTGAAGGAGCACACAGTGAACATACAGATTAATGTTTGCACGCATAGATCATGTAGGGTGAGGTGTTGAACACCAGACACGTAGTGTAGTAACTCCCTCACAGATGGCGTTATGAGGGGCCTGATGATGTAGCAGTTACCTCACAGATGGTGTTATGAGGAACTTCACATGATGATGCTGTAGCAAAACATTCACTACGTGGTGTCGTAGCATCTTGGGGACACCACGTGGTCCACATGACTCACTCATTCAAGTGGGTGAGGTGTGGTCCCAGGCCTCTCTATCGTGGAGTCTCAGGGGAAGTATAACCGGGTACCTGGGACCTCACTGTGTGAAGGTGGTTAGCTAGCTTGGGTAAGACTCAACTGCCGAGTTGTTTTTCACTGAGTTAGGCACTGTTCACCACTATTCATCACTGGTTCCATTCCTTTGCCAAATGAGGTAGTACCTTATGGCAAGAACTTGTTGATAGTCCGGTGGGGAGGAGGGTTCAGGGGAGTGAGTTGGTATGGGCCAACATATAAATAATAATAATAATAATAATAATAATAATTAACGGTTTATTGAAAGTGCTTGGCAGCCAGAAGGCTGAAAATATACAGTTACATATTTGGGGAATGGGTTACGAATTACAAATAATATACAAGTAACATGAGTGACACAAATAAGACATATAATAACTAGCTGGGGAAAAGCTCAAACTACAGTTCATTTCAACATAGTGACAGTGCAAGGAGTAGTGTTTACTGGGAGTGAGTACACTGATTTATTACAAGTTATCGATAATTTTTACAATGGTTGGGACTGGGCTGTTCTTATAGAGATCAGTTCGTGCACGTATGGGCTGGATGCGGTTGTGGTGTCGAAGAGCAATTCTCGGACTAGGGATCTCAGGTGGTAGTAGGAGCCGGTGTCGGGGATGGTGTAGAAGCTTCTTACCAAATTTGCAGATGAGGTCGTGGTGATGGTCAGTGAGAGTCTAAAGGGTCAGTGTGTTGAGCGCTTCTTGATATGTGGAGTAGGAAGGGTAGAGAATAATCTTGCATGGCCTCTTTTGCACTTTTTCTAGGTGTTTACGTTGTGTGGCATTTAGGGAAGAAGACCAGGTGAGCTTGGGAAGTATGAATGTTGTGTAAACACTGAGGAGCTCGTGTGCAGGAACACCGAGGGACTTGAGTCGGCGTAGGAGGTGGAGACGGAAACTGGAGGATGTTGATAACTTCACTGACGTGTGGTTTCTAATTTAGTTTGTTGTCTATATGTATGTGTGTGTGTGTGTGTATATACTACTGTACTTTTTAGATCCTCCTACGCAACCTAACCTATTATAGTTAAGTATAGTAGGCTATACACTATTTTGTTAGTATGTGTTATAAAATGTAATTGCATGTTATTATTATTAATATTATTATTATTAATATTATTATTATTCTTATTATTATTAGTATTATTATTATTATTATTATTATTGTTATTATTATTACATACTAATATAATACTAAGTTGCCCGCCAGATTTCCTCAGAGATGGGAGGAGCACATTGGCGGCGGTGTTGTTTATACTCCGCCCGATTACTGATTCCTATTCACCGAGCCAGAGCTGGCGGGCGGCGTGTTATGTGCCACGTTTTGTTTCCCATTGGGCGTACCGCTCAGCTGGGGAGTAGGAGATTTCATAAAAAGAAAGTTTGAGTGGAGAGCACACCTTTTCCTTCACATACAGTTATCTTAGACCATCTACTAGTATAATAGTTTGCACAAAAATACTCTACACTCTTTATAGGTTATTGTTATGTTGTTGTTTTTTTTTTTACTTCTCATCAGATTGTGCATTCAACTAATATACACTAATAGTGTGTTTATTATTATGTTTTATAGTATTATTTCGTAAAATATTGGGTAACACAATTATAGTCACTAGTATAGTCTATTATATTATTGGGGTTTATAGCAGTTTGTGGTCTAATAGTATCATGCTTTATGAGTGGTGTTCTATGTAGTGATGATTAGGCAATAAAATATGCTTTGGGTGTTTATAGCAGTTTGTGGTCTACTAGTATCATGCTTTATGGGTGGTGTTCTATGTAGTGATGATTAGGCCATAAAATATGCTTTTGGTTTATTGCTAACAAAATATACTTTGCTCTACCGCTGTAGTGCAATACATGGTGAAACTTACATACACCGTTAATAAAGTATTGATGGAAGAAGAAGTAAGAGGAAGAATTGTGGAGGTAATGAACAGTGAGACAATGTATAGCCTCCGGGATGGCGGCAGCGTTTCTGTTATTAATATATAATAAGACAATAGGAAAATATGTTGTTGTCTCTACCTGTATTATTACCTTTGCGATAGCATGGTTAAATTTGGGGAGGACAGAGGAAGGAGCAGGAGGTTAGGAAGGGATTTGTAGTGGGAGAGATAGTGTCTGTGATCCTCGGATCACCACTCCTCGGATTATGTCAGTTCAAGTTTAGAAGCTCAATCAACTTTCCCTGATTACGAATTGGCAACCTTTCGATTTACAACAGGTACCTACTTACTGCTACAGTAGGTAGGTGAACAGGGACCAAGGGGGCTAGGAAGAGTGTCCAAACAACTTGCCTGTGTGATGTAGTCGTGGCCAGAATTAGGTTAGGATACAGACACATCTGGCTAGTTAGTAACGCTGTACCCATACCGGAACACTCAGCATGTAAACTTTGTGATACACCTTTAAAGCACTATATTATTGAATGTGACACTGTCAAAGACATCTTGAACTATGTCATTACTTCATTGAGGACATTACATTCTTGCTGTTTATCCCAAATTGGCTAGCCCACACACTGATTAGTCTACAATTACAATATGACTCCAATGTATGCTGCTGGTAAATGTGTACTGTCAATGAACCAGAGTGAAAATAAGGTCGCCTCCCTTGCTGCTGCTGCTGCTTCTGCGCCCTTCTAAGTCCCGTTTAAGTCCCCCACCCCAGGCCCCCGCAGTACCCCTTCACATCTACACCATTCAAAATCAATTTCACTCAATTTGCACAGAGTGTTATCCTGCAAAACGTTGATGTCGTATATTTCTCTCTTTAAGTGATATCCTGTGGCTCCGAAAGGAGCCTGTTTGGTTAGGTTGTCTTGTGTGAACGAACCTTGGGTTCTTATTTCTTCTCTGTCTTCTTGGGGAGGAGCACAGCTTGGATGTTAGGAAGGACACCCCCTTGGGCAATGGTGACTCCAGACAGGAGCTTGTTCAGCTCCTCGTCATTGCGAATGGCAAGCTGAAGATGACGCGGGATAATGCGGGTCTTCTTGTTGTCGCGGGCGGCGTTACCGGCCAGCTCGAGCACTTCTGCTGCCAGGTACTCCATGACGGCTGCAAGGTACACAGGTGCACCTGCACCAACACGCTCAGCATAGTTGCCTTTACGCAAGAGACGGTGGATCCTACCCACGGGGAACTGGAGTCCGGCCCTGCTAGAACGGGACTTTGACTTGCCCTTCACCTTGCCTCCCTTGCCGCGTCCTGACATGTTGCTGCTGCTGCTTTTCGTGATAGGAGTTAAATTTCCGCCCGCCACCTTGGTCTTTTATACCAAGCTCAGGATCAGGCCAGGTGGCCGTCTCGCGGACCCAACCAATGTAAGAGAGCCGTAGCTGCAGCCAGTCTGATCCTGAGCGGCCCGCTCGGTATATAAGGAAAAGTTAGTCGGGCCAGTTTTCAATTCTCTCGCTCCGCGCCACGAGTAACTGTGCCGCCATGCCTCCCAAAACTTCCGGAAAGGCTGCCAAGAAGGCTGGAAAGGCCCAGAAGGCCATTGCCAAGGGTGACAAGAAGAAGAAGCGCAGGAGGAAGGAAAGCTACAGCATCTACATCTACAAGGTACTGAAGCAAGTGCACCCCGACACAGGAGTCTCCTCCAAAGCTATGTCCATCATGAACTCTTTCGTGAACGACATCTTCGAGCGCATCGCTGCCGAGGCTTCCCGCCTGGCGCACTACAACAAACGCTCCACCATTACAAGTCGGGAAATCCAGACAGCTGTCCGACTCTTGCTGCCCGGTGAACTGGCCAAGCATGCCGTGTCTGAGGGCACCAAGGCTGTCACCAAGTACACCTCTTCCAAGTAAGAGGTTACTTGTGCACAACAAACACGCCATCCCACTACTACAACTTAATCGGCTCCATCGGAGCCACAGTTACATGTTAAAGAGACAGTTACCGACAGTGATATATTGAGAGGGAAATAAATAAAAAAAAATTATAATAATCTGCATTCTCTATTGGCGTAGAAACAGGACTAAATCGAAACATTATAAATAAATAAATAAATTCTGCGTGGAGTACTTTTACACCCACTGCAAAGTGACATACATGGAGTGTGTTTGGGTTTCATTTCTTGTTTGCAGCACGCCTATTTCATGTAAACAATTCATTTTATTTTATTTTATTGAATTTTCTTTTATTTTAGTTATTTATTTACTTACTTATTCTTTATATATTAATTTGTTACTAGCTCTTGTTTTTTGCACCCACCCACCTCCCGAATTGATGACCTACTATACATTCGTGCCTGCACGACTGTTACCAACTTACCGTTAGGCGATTTGGGTAACCGAAATTAACGCTCTCCTACCACCAACCATTTCGATTGTCATGAAAATTATCTTCAGAACAGTTCTTTGGCCCTGAGAAGGGCCGAGTTATAGATGTCTGGTAGGTTTTGTTGTGCTTTTTCTTTTTCCCCAAGGAAGAGGACTTAAGCACGCTCTCCGCGGATGCGCCGGGCCAGCTGGATGTCCTTGGGCATGATGGTAACGCGCTTGGCGTGAATGGCACACAGGTTGGTGTCCTCGAAAAGACCCACCAGGTAAGCCTCAGAGGCTTCCTGCAGAGCCATGACGGCAGACGACTGGAAGCGCAGGTCAGTCTTGAAATCCTGGGCGATCTCACGCACCAGGCGCTGGAAGGGCAGCTTCCTGATGAGTAGCTCTGTGCTCTTCTGGTAACGACGGATCTCACGAAGGGCGACGGTTCCGGGCCTGTAACGATGGGGCTTCTTGACACCACCGGTGGCTGGGGCGGACTTGCGAGCTGCCTTGGTGGCAAGCTGCTTCCGTGGAGCCTTGCCTCCAGTGGACTTGCGGGGGTCAGCACAGCCTGCCGATTCGCCTGGGGACCTCTGTGATAGTGCAGGGCCTCCCCTACGTGAGGGGCGCAGGAAATTAGGGACAATTTGTTAGGGGAGATCTCCATAAATCTCCAATTCCACCAGTCAACATGCCTTCAATTAAACTCAAAGTGGACCGTACCATCCAACAGTGCACAGACCTCGCTTCACTCATTTTCCAGCTGACTTTGATCTTCCAAATACGTTCCTTCACCAATGACGACATTATTAAAATATTTGTACAGAATGACGAAGACGCCGACCTATTCCACTCCCCAGCATTGAACAAAAAACTAAAAGACAACGGCTTAACGGTCCTCAGCTCACCCGAATACCGCGCAAAATGCACCCTCATATGTAGACAAATCATCCCCCATATCCTTGACAATCCTAACCTATTGACAGAACTCAACACACACAACACCTCCCAAATGACATATGCAGCCCGGATGGGAACTCTCCCCATGTTGAAAATCACTACAGCTACACAAACTGACGCCATCAAATTGAAATCCAACGGAATTAAATTCGGCAATAACATCATCCCCTCACATAACATCGAATTCCAACACTACATCCCAGTCCACCAATGCTACAACTGCTATCAATTTGGACATACCACCAACCGTTGCAGTAACTCACTAACCTGTTCAAAATGTGCCAATCAAGGCCACTCATACAGAAACTGCACTGCCACTGTTACTAGATGCTGCAATTGTAAAGGCCCACACTCTGCCGTCAGCAACAAGTGCCAAATCAGACTCAACAACAGCACAACACCTCTCCCTCCCCGCCTACGCCTACCCTCACCTCCCACTGCACCTCCTCCTCCTCCCCACCACTCACTCCCTACTCCCACGACTCTCTCCACCCGCACTTGCTGGACCAACAACCTGACCGCCCCCCTCCCTTCCCCCGACACTGACGCAAAAATCACCACCATCATACTTCTGGCACATTCCCTAAGCAACGGTAATAGATCACTTTTTCTAAATCTGGTAATTGAGGGTTTGAAGGCTAACGGCCTCCCTACCATAAACATTCCTGACTCCTTCAGAACCGGTCCCGACCTCATCTTCCCCACTGCCCCCATCTCCGACCGTACCAACATGCCCCCCCCACCCCCCAGAGAATCCACTGTCTCCCTCCTCCCCTCCACTTCTGCCATGCCTACACCTGACTTATCTCACCATTCTACCATTACCTCACCCCCCAAAGTAATCAGTCCAAAACATACCGGCCCCTCCACCTCGACCTTGCCTACACCCGACTTCTCCCACTTGACTACGTTGAACTCCCGGACCACGAACACCCAAACCAAACCCGATCCTCCCCTAACACCCCAGACTCCCAAGAATAAAATGGCAGCCCTTCCCCCCACAGAAATAGTGGTCAAGACCCCTAGACCAAAGAGGAAGAACACCTCCCCCTGTCTCCCTATACACCTGACAGCAAAAAAATTATTCAATACACTCATCCAACCAAATCAATAATCAAAGTAAACCTATACGGCACTACCCCAAAGGAAACAGAAATCAACCCCGACACGAACCTAGCACACTCCCCTCAACCTCCCGACTCCCCCACACACAGTCACGTAACTGCCCTTCCCTCATTTGCATACACAACACTCATACCACCACCTCGCTCACTGTCACTCGAAAATTTAGACCTCATCTCTGCACCCCAGAATTTCCATCTTTAAGTATTAAACAGACCAAACACTCCCCTCCCACCTCCCTTATATTAATATCTTCCCTATAACCACACCCAACAATTTCCCCCCAAATTAAACCTAACCTCTCCTTAACCCTCACCCAACGATTCCCACCCAACCTAACCAAATCAACCTAACCTAATAACCTATCCTCTCCTCAGCCCACACCCACCGATTCCCACCTAACCTAACCCAATCAACCTAACCTAACTTAAGACCAATTCTCTCCTCCCCCCCCTCACTCCAAACCCCACGCCACCAACTCAAACTCAAGACCACTCAAAAAAAAAAAAAAAAAAAAAAAAAAACTGCCACTCAGCCTGCTAACGCTCCCCACCCAAGAAAAAAAAAAAAAAAAAAAAAAAAAAAAAAAACCCTAACAATCCTCCCAAAATAAAAACCTAACATACCCAGCCGTCCCTTTGACCCTCCTAAAAAAAAAAAAAAAAAAAAACATATGACTCAATACAACTATTCATTGGCAACACAAAACATATCATTCCTAAGTAATCCTACCATACTATAAAATAACCCAAGAACCTCCTAAGCCCGCCTCTCCACTCCTCTCCTCCCCCCCTCCTCCCGACAACCGAACCACACCTGACCTTATAACTTTATCCTAACCCTCCCTCCCTCCCCTTACTACATTTACATACAAACACATACACACTCACACAACAACCCCCCTCAAGCAATTTTAATTCACCTAAAATTAACATACAACCGCCACCCCCATCAATCCCCAAACACAAACTCCCCCCCTCCCACAACCAATCTCCAAACACAACATCCCCCCCGTCAGACAAAGCCCCTCTTAACACTACAACTCTCAAAAACCAAATCAAACATACCCAACTTCTATAATCAGCCACCTCGACAAAATCGACTTAACTCAAGACTGAAACTTAACCTATATCTCACTCTCATCTCCGTTCACAATTTGACATAGCTCAAATCTGCCTCCTGCTATTACTAAACAACTCTCCTACGATACACTCATCCTTCCTCACTACGAATACTTTGACATTTCAAACTCAAAGATTCTAAACTCTTCCTCCAACTCTCTCCATTTCTCTCTGACATAGCTAAAATTCATAATTTGACAAAAAAGCTCAAATCTGTCTGCCGCTATTACTAAAAACTCTCCTACGATACGCTCATCCTTCCTTACTATGAATACTTTGACATTTCAAGCTCAAAGATTAAAAAACCCTTCCTCCAACTCGCTCCGTTCCTCTTTGACATAGCTCAAAGACTTTACCTTCATCTCTCTCCAAACAACCCTACGACTAGCAAAATTTCTATATTTTCACCTTCTCTGTTTGATTTGATCGTGTGCTGCCTGTGCGTCCGTCCACCTGCGTTTCTCGGCTTGCGCCGCCGCCGTGGCGGGGCGGTTCTTCCTGCGTTTTACCAACACTGCCTGCTAGGACGACAATCAGAACACCCGCGTTGGCCCTTTGCTTGCCCGGACCTGCTCCCGCCCTCCCTCTGCCTCGTCCTGATTGTTGTTGTTGCACCCTCACGGGCATTTTGCCTACCCCCTCACGCAAGCGGTGTTTAGCCACTGCACCTGTTCTCTCCTTCTAAAATTCACTTCCATCCTATCTTTATTCTTCCTCTGAACCTCCTTCCCCCCTGTCACTAGCATTTTTCTAGTTCTTCTTCTAGGCGAAGCCACACCAGGACCACCTGTAGTAGCATCCACAACAACATGACTGGACGAGGCAAAGGAGGCAAGGGACTTGGAAAGGGTGGCGCCAAGCGTCATCGTAAGGTGCTTCGTGACAACATCCAGGGTATCACCAAGCCCGCCATTCGTCGTCTAGCTCGGCGTGGAGGTGTTAAACGTATATCCGGCCTCATCTACGAGGAGACCCGCGGCGTCCTCAAGGTGTTTCTGGAGAACGTCATCCGTGACGCCGTCACCTACACCGAGCACGCAAAAAGGAAGACCGTCACCGCCATGGATGTGGTTTATGCCCTGAAACGGCAGGGCCGCACCCTTTATGGGTTTGGTGGTTAATCAACCTGATGGACGGGCGCACACCACCACCACCACCACGACAAACAAATATACGGACCTAATTTTAGGTCCACATTTAAATCGCTAAAGAGTTGGTTAGACACTGAGTAAATCGTTGAAAATATATCCAATAACATGATCCTCTCTAATTCTGGACTTGTGGTATGAGTATAGGTTGTGTGTGAACGTGTTGGAACCACTTCCTAATAATTGTCAGTCAGTCAACATTCACCTAACCTCCAGGTACCTCACCTAACTTCCTGTAGCGTCACCGAACCTCACGAAATGTAACCCAATGTAGTTTATAATCTATCCTAACATGACATAACATAACCACGCACTATATTACTTCGGTAAGAGTAATGAGTTTTAATACGCAAAGTTGCAGTTAGCATTCATTCATACATACATACATACATACATACATACATACATAACATGCTAGTGGCAGGGGGGATTGAAGTGAATTTTAGGAGGATAGAATAGGTGCAGTGGCTAAACAGCGCTTGCGTGAGGGACTTTAAGCAGCAACTCGCCTGGATGCGGCAGGATAGAGTCAGGTCAAGCGTCCGGTGCATGTTGGGTTCCGCCATGGTTTCTCAGTGTTTGGTCGGCTTGATTGTGTGTGTGTTGTTTTCTTGTTTGGAGGGAATGTCTTGGTATTCTTCTTCTTAGCTTGAAGTTGATTTTCTTCTAACTCTTCTCCTCTTGTTGTTCGTCTTCCCCGTGTCTGCTATCATTCTGTAAAGACTCTATATATGTATGTAGGTATGAGTGAGTAACAGTTGCCGGTTACAGTGATACTTCATATTCGCTGGTGTTGTACTGTATGGCTTCGGTATTTCTTAATATACAAACAGCACCGTTAGGGGATTGAGGTATTTAAAAACCAGCCTACATTACTTATATATAGAAATAAATAATGTGGCTTGGACAATAATGACGACTACTCTCTCCTACCTAACCCAAACAAGGGCTTTTCGAAAGTATACATTGGACACAATTGACTTAGTACATACATTGGTGGTTTAACAAAAGCCCTCATTAGAGAAAGGTGAAGGAGCACACAGTGAACATACAGATTAATGTTTGCACGCATAGATCATGTAAGGTGAGGTGTTGAACACCAGACACGTAGTGTAGTAACTCCCTCACAGATGGCGTTATGAGGGGCCTGAGGATGTAGCAGTTACCTCACAGATGGTGTTATGAGGAACTTCACATGATGATGCTGTAGCAAAACATTCACTACGTGGTGTCGTAGCATCTTGGGGACACCACGTGGTCCACATGACTCACTCATTCCAGTGGGTGAGGTGTGGTCCCAGGCCTCTCTATCGTGGAGTCTCAGGGGAAGTATAACCGGGTACCTGGGACCTCACTGTGTGAAGGTGGTTAGCTAGCTTGGGTAAGACTCAACTGCCGAGTTGTTTTTCACTGAGTTAAGCACTGTTCACCACTATTCATCACTGGTTCCATTCCTTTGCCAAATGAGGTAGTACCTTATGGCAAGAACTTGTTGATAGTCCGGTGGGGAGGAGGGTTCAGGGGAGTGAGTTGGTATGGGCCAACATATAAATAATAATAATAATAATAATAATTAACGGTTTATTGAAAGAGCTTGGCAGCCAAAAGGCTGAAAATATACAGTTACATATTTGGGGAATGGGTTACGAATTACAAATAATATACAAGTAACATGAGTGACACAAATAAAACATATAATAACTAGCTGGGGAAAAGCTCCAACTACAGTTCATTTCAACATAGTGACAGTGCAAGGAGTAGTGTTTACTGGGAGTGAGTACACTGATTTATTACAAGTTATCGATAATTTTTACAATGGTTGGGACTGGGCTGTTCTTATAGAGATCAGTTCGTGCACGTATGGGCTGGATGCGGTTGTGGTGTCGAAGAGCAATTCTCGGACTAGGGATCTCAGGTGGTAGTAGGAGCCGGTGTCGGGGATGGTGTAGAAGCTTCTTACCAAATTTGCAGATGAGGGCGTGGTGATGGTCAGTGAGAGTCTAAAGGGTCGGTCAGTGTGTTGAGCGCTTCTTGATATGTGGAGTAGGAAGGGTAGAGAATAATCTTGCATGGCCTCTTTTGCACTTTTTCTAGGTGTTTACGTTGTGTGGCATTTAGGGAAGAAGACCAGGTGAGCTTGGGAAGTATGAATGTTGTGTAAACACTGAGGAGCTCGTGTGCAGGAACACCGAGGGACTTGAGTCGGCGTAGGAGGTGGAGACGGAAACTGGAGGATTTGATAACTTCACTGACGTGTGGTTTCTAATTTAGTTTGTTGTCTATATGTATGTGTGTGTGTGTGTGTATATACTACTGTACTTTTTAGATCCTCCTACGCACCCTAACCTATTATAGTTAAGTATAGTAGGCTATACACTATTTTGTTAGTATGTGTTATAAAATGTAATTGCATGTTATTATTATTAATATTATTATTATTAATATTATTATTATTCTTATTATTATTAGTGTTATTATTATTATTGTTAGTGTTATTATTATTA
>NW_024738385.1:0-16920 GCF_018991925.1 Homarus americanus
CAGGTGGAGACGAGTCCCCGCTGGCCTGTAGCGGGTCCCACCTGCCGCGCGCGCTAAGCACACACTATTTTGCCGGCTGTTCCCCCTGCCCCCACGCCCCTCCCCCGCCACACCCACACCCCTACTTATCTACATCCCGGACACCCCTACTTACCTGCTGCAGCAATATCACACCTACCCTACCTCCCACACCTCACCTACGTACACCTCCTCTAATCTCTTCCTACTAACACCAAAACTTACACCGATGTAATTCTCCCCATCGACCTGACATGACACACTTAAAACTCTATTTACCTATACTCCAGATACTACAGCTACACCTCCCTTGGCCTTTTATCTACACCAAGCGACACACCTACACTCTACTTCCTAATTATACTATATTACACCTAGATCTCTTACCTTCCTAATTAATTATATACTTACCTTCCTACCTACACCAGACGTTACAGCTACATCTCTACTCCATCTACCTGGCAGGCATAGCATTCTCAACCAACCAACCCTGTACCTTCAAACATATGCTACCCTATTATGACTAACGCCCACGTCACGATCACAGCTTAGGCGAATAGTAATCATGCTCTAATTTTATTTAAAAATAAAGAGCAGAGGTTTAGGTGCGAGTACAAGTTCAGGCAAGAGCGGCTAGTAGGTTCAGGCATGAGTACAAGTTCAGATAAGAGTAAGCAGGTTCAGATACGAGTAGAGGTTCACGTATGCGGCGAATTCAGGTAGTTGTAAGGTTCAGGTACAAGTATGGATAAAGTGGCTTCCCCATGTGCCTAAGGTATCCTGTGTCCGTTAACTCCAGAATGGCGCCGACAGTAACTTTACAGCTGGGAGGTGAAGGCACCGATACTATCTGTATACCGAAAAGACTTCGTCCAGGTTAAGAAGTGTATCCGCACTGCACCTAACGCACCTTCGTCAAGCCTATGGGCCACAATATAAGCATAATGAACTGATACAACTCTCGCTGGGCAGGAGCGCCTCGGTAACACAACAAGAGAGACTATCTTTTTATAAACCATCTCTTCTGGCGAGGGTGTCGATCACATTAACCACGCTAACCATTAATATGACTACTAATTACAAATTACTGTAATATCTGAGACATTACTGAGGAAGTGCTACAGCCATAGAGCCAGGTAACACGTCAGTTCCTTCTACACCAGGTGTGTGTACTGATGACCAAATCGATGTCAATAACAAAATTTCTTAGCTTTTTATTTTGAGGCTTCAGAATATCTCATATATGGTCGCTAGGAAAAACAAAATTTGGCTTAATGTGTTTCTCTGTCTGCGTCAGAATTTTACTTTTATAATAACTGATTTTTTATAATAAGTAATAATATGGAGGTGAGTTAAACATGACCACGGACACACAGGTACTGTACCTGATACATGCTAGCACTAGTCACGTATTAAAATAACTGTCCTCATCCCATCTTTAGTAGGTCCTAACACTACGAGAGAATTCCCCGTGAGTGAAGATGTACAATAAGAATTTTAATCTCAACGTGCTGATTCTACAAATTAGCCAGAATATTAACATCCAAAAGAGAATCAAAATTATACTGAGGCTCTACCTTAATGAGTTAATGTTACCTAGATACTAATTAAGGAAAATTAAGGTACAAATACCATTTTAAGTCAGCCAGGTAGGTGTTAATCTTACACCTTCACTTACGAGGAATGTTACTCATAAGAACTTCAGTGAAGTGAATGCGATCCTGAATTATGGTCTTTCGCTGTTTGTAGAAATTTTACTCGAACAGTCATGACTAGGGTTTAGGATAATTATGAAAAAATGGCTAAATATGCATGCAAATATGCAGTAAAAACTGAGAAAATATAAAATTTCTAACATGCACTTTATAATATGTTATATAAATAAGAATCCACGGTTAATGACCTCTTTCTGCACATTTTCTCAGTAAATTCACTTTCCCACACAGGATGTCGCCGAAGTAGGATTTTTTAAAGAAGGATTAAATACAAAAACAATATACTAACAAAGTAATATATTAAAACAATACTGAAAAAAGTATTTTTCCTCCCTTAAGAAAACAACAGAAGAACAAAAGAGCGTCAGAGGGAAACTAATAGGAGCCTGTGACATCTATATATCCTGCCTGGCTGAACACGAAACCCATCGGCTGCATACCCACAACCACCGACCAGCCAAACACGGCCTAGCTAACCGTACAGCCCAATGTTGAGCCATATAAACATCACTACGTTCCTTGGATATTATGACGCTAAAACAAAATCGCGTATTTTTGATTTTTTTGTATTAGCAACAAAATTGACATTAATTATATTTCAAATATCAGTAATTTCTGCCCCAGCGTTGCTGTTATGCTCACGAATTTTTTTGACCTTGAGGTTAAAGAATGTTTTATAATATTTTGAATTTCCAAATATAGCGTTTTATAAAACAAGAAAATATGAATATGCACTTTAGCTCAAAAATGGTTTAAATATGCATTTGTATATGCACATATGCAAATGCATAATTATCTTAGCTTCCATCAGGCGACGCACATAAACACCTACGATTTCATGACAGACTCAGAAGATCGTTACCATTTTGCTGTGTTGTACACTCATGACAGAGAGTAAGTACAGAACTGCCCTGTGGAGGTATAACATTTTCCGTGTGGGTCAAGAAATTACAGGATGTACAAGAGCCAAGTTTACAGACCAAGAAATTTTTGAGTTCATATGTGAGAGAAATTTACTTGTGTACAGTGAAATGCTTTTTCTCATCATGCTTTTTAATGCCAAAGACGCCTCACAGGTCTTATATTTGGAAACTGGTAGTATGTAAATGATTATCAAATATATATGACTTTGGTAATGAGTCATAAATCACGGAAGAGAAACCGGATATAAAACAGTTTTGGTGTACATGTTAGAGGATTGTCAGGCAAAATTTTACAAGCTTCCTTAAGACAACAGGAGACTGCCAGAAGTACTTGTGTATGGAGGGAGTAGAGAGTAGGAAGGTGTAATCAAGTAAACATTGACGTGTAAGACACATCCTTATAGGTGTAAGACGTGACCTATGATGGGAAAATTATATACGCACGACTGCATTTTTTAATAATTTGTTCGTCTGTCTGTATTCCTTCCTTTTCTTCCTGTTTTTTATTATTTTGGTTTTGTTGGGAAAATATTAATATGACGATTTACGTGTGTGATAATATTTTAAAGTAAGGTTTCATCCATATTTTTAAATATTATTGTTTTTATAATATATATATATATATATATATATATATATATATATATATATATATATATATATATATATATATATATATATATATATATATATATATATATATATATATATATATATATATATATATATTATGTATGTGTGTGTTGAATGGTAAAAAGGTATTGAAACAAGTCATTGTAAGATAAGCGCTTGATTTATGGCATCAATTCTGTTCATGTTATTGTTGGTCTATTGGCCGTCTCTCACCATCATCTGTCTACTTGCCAAAACAACATGCAAGAACAGGTCAACTAGCAAACACAAAAAGATAGGTCTGTAAGAGAGGAAAAGGGGGGAGGTGGGAGGGGGCGAGGGAGGTGGGGAAGTGACGGAGGGCAGGGTGGGGGCGATTTGGGAGGCAGGGTGGGCGAGGGGAGGACAAGGTGGGGGCGAGGGAGGACAAGGTGGGGGGTGAGGGAGGGACAGGGGGGGGTGAGGGGAAGGCAGGGGTGGGGGAGCATGAAGGCAGGGGTGGGGGGTGAAGGGAGGGTAGGGGTGGGGCGTGAGGGAGGGCAGAGAATCAAGCGTGGAGGTGTGCACCTGAGTGTTGGGGAGTTGGCGGGATTAGGCGGTTGGGGCGTGTGGGGGAATGGAAGAGCATGCAAAGGGGTAAGGGTGGAGGGAGGGAGAGACAGGGGGGTGGACAAGGTGTGGGTAGGAGGAGGGACAGAGGGAGTGAAGGTGGGCAGGGGTGAGGGAGGAGGGGGAAAGGTTGGGGGAGAAAGATAGCAGGTGGCAGGGCGGGTGGAAGCGAGGGAGGAGGTATAGGAGGAGAAAGAGGTGGGGGGGGCATTGGAGGAGGGAGGATTGGGTGAGGGAGAGAGGCGGGTCTCAGGCTTTTTAAAACAAGCGTACAACTGTGCACTGAGTCAACACGTAACCTGATATATTGAGTAAATTGATAATATCAATATTACATTCATTCACTTCAACTTATATACGCATATTTTAGCTACCTGCCTACCTCCATCCATTCATATCCATCAATATAATAATACCACACCTCCACCACCTGTGATCGCCCTCCCACCTCACCACCTGTGATCACCGCCTCCAACACCTCCACCACCTGTGATCACCCTCCCACACCTCCACCACCTGTCATCACCGCCTCACCACCTGGGTCGCCTCCCACACCTCACCACCTGTGATCGCCCTCCCACCCCCACCACCTGTGATCCCGCCTCACACCTCCTGCACTCTGCCTCCCACACCTCACCTGTCATCACCTCCTCCCCACCTGCAGTCACCCCACCACCTGTAACCACCGCCTCCCCCCACCACCTGTAACCACCGCCCCCCACCCCCACCACCTGTGATCACCGCCTCCCACACCCTCCTCACCACCTGTGTGATCACTGCCTCCCACCCCCACCACCTGTGATCACCGCCCCACACCCCCACCTGTGATCATCCCACACCACCACCATGCCGTCCCACACCCCCACCACCTGGTGTTGATGGTAGTGGTGTTGATGGTATTGATGGTAGTAGTGTTGAGGATGGTGGTGTTGAGGTGGTGGTGTTGATGGTGTTGATGGTAGTGGTGTTGATGGTGTTGAGGGTGGTGGGGTGGTGGTGTTGATGGTGGTGGCGTTGTTGGAGGTGGTGTTGATGGTGGTGGAACTTCTGAGGGTGGTGGTGTTGATAGTGGTGGAACTTCTGTGGGTGGTAGTGGTGTTGATGGTAGTAGTGTTGAGGATGGTGGTGTTGAGGGTGGTGGTGTTCATGGTGTTGATGGTAGTGGTGTTGATGGTGTTGATGGTAGTGGTGTTGAGGGTGGTGCTGTTGAGGGTGGTGGTGTTGATGGTGGTGGCGTTGTTGATGGTGGAGGTGGTGGTGTTGATAGTGGTGGAACTTCTGTGGGTGGTATTGGTGTTGATGGTAGTAGTGTTGAGGATGGTGGTGTTGAGGGTGGTGGTGTTGATGGTAGTGGTGTTGATGGTGTTGATGGTAGTGGTGTTGATGGTGTTGAGGGTGGTGCTGTTGAGGGTGGTGGTGTTGATGGTGGTGGCGTTGTTGATGGTGGAGGTGGTGGTGTTGATGGTGGTGGTGTTGATGGTAGTGGTGTTGATGGTGGTGGTAGTGGGGTTGATGGTAGTGGTGGTGGGGTGGTGGAGGTGTTGATGGCGGTGGTGGTGCAGGTGTTGATGGTGGTGGAGGCGTTGATGGCGGTGGTGGTGTTGACGGAAGTAGTGTTGAGGGTGGTGGTGTTGAGGGTGGCGGTGTTGAGGGTGGTGGTGTTGATGGTGGTGGTGTTGATGGTGGTGTTGAGGGTGGTAGTGTTGATGGTGGTGACGTTGTTGATGGTGGAGGTGGTGGTGTTGATGGTGGTGGTGTTGATGGTAGTGGTGTTGATGGTGGTGAGGTGGTGTTGATGGGTGGTGGTAGTGGGGTTGATGGTGGTAGTGTTGTTGATGATGGTGGTAGTGGGGTTGATGGTGGTGGTGGTGGGGTGGTGGAGGTGTTGATGGCGGTGGTGGTGCAGGTGTTGATGGTGGTGGAGGCGTTCATGGCGGTGGTGGTGTTGATGGCGGTGGAACTGTTGAGGGTGGTGGTGTTGAGGATGGTGGTATTGAGGGTGGTGGTGATGCTGATAGTGGTGGCGTTACAGATGGTGGTGGTGTTGATGGTGGTGGTGTTGATGGTGGTGGTGGTGATGTTGAGGGTGCTGGTGTTGATGGTGGTGGCGTTGTTGATGGTGGTGGTGGTGGTGGTGGTGGCGTTGATGGTGGAGGGTAATGTTAATGGTGGTAATGTTGATGGTGATGGTGTTGATGGTGTTGATGGTGTTGATGGTGGTGGTGATGCTGATAATGGTAGCGTTACTGATGATGGTGGTGGTGGTGTTGGTGGTGGTGTTGATGGTGGTGGTTGTGTTGCCGGTGGCGGTGATGATAATGGTGATGAATAGTGGTGATGTTAATTATGATGATGGAGGTGATGTTGAAAGTGGTGTGGTGTTGATTGTGATGGTGGTGTTGATGGCTGGTAGTGATGGTAATGGTGGTGTTGATGGTGGTGGTGGTGTGGATGGTGGTTGTGGTGGTGGCGTTGATGGTGATAATGATGACGACGATGATGATGATAATGACGATGGTGGTTGGTGGTGGATGATAAGGGTGGTGGTATTGATGGTGGTGGTGTTGCTGGTGGGCGTTAGGGGTGGTGTTGGAGGTAGTGGCTGGGATGGGTATTGGGTGTGTTTGGTCTCCGCGTCTAGTGATTACGCGACTCTGTAGGTAATCCATCTGTTATGCCTAGACGTAACCGTTGTGTCCCAGTGAGCGTCTGTCTCATAGTGTGAAGTGTTGATTACATGACACACTAACCTACCCAAGCATTGTTGGCCGTCACTCACTCACGTCAAGCAATGTGTGCCGTCACACTCACTCACCTCAAGCACTGTGACTGTCACTCACTCACCTTAAGCACTGTCACTGTCACTCACCTCAAGCACTGTGGGCCGTCACTCACTTACCTCAAGCACTATGGGCCGTCACTCACTCACCTTAAGCACTGTCACTCACTCACCTCAAGCACTGTGACTGTCACTCACTCACCTCAAGCACTATGGGTCGTCACACTCACTCACCTCAAGCACTGTGGGCCGTCACTCACTCACCTTAAGCACTGTGGACTGTCACTCACTCACCTAAATCACTGTCACTGTCACTCACTCACCTCAAGCACTGTGGGCCGTCACTCACTCACCTCAAGCACTGTGGGCCGTCACTCACTCACCTTAAGCACTATCACTCACTCACCTCAAGCACTGTGACTGTCACTCACTCACCTTAAGCACTATGGGTCGTCACACTCACTCACCTCAAGCACTGTGGGCCGTCACTCACTCACCTTAAGCACTGTGGACTGTCACTCACTCGCCTAAAGCACTGTTACTGTCACTCACTCACTCACTCACTCACCTCAAGCACTGTGGGCCGTCACTCACTCACCTTAAGCATTGTCACTCACTCACTCACCTCAAGCACTGTGACTGTCACTCCTTTCACCTCAAGTACTGTGGGTCGTCACGCTCCAATCACCACCAAGTACTGTGGGTCGTCACACTCACTCACCTCAAGTACTTGTGGGTCGTCACACTCAATCCTGCCAATACTGTGGGTCGTCACACTCACTCACCTCAAGCACTGTGACTGTCACTCACTCACCTTAAGCACTATGGGTCGCCACACTCACTCACCTCAAGCACTATGGGTCGCCACACTCACTCACCTCAGGTACTGTGGGCCGCCACACTCACTCACCAAGTATTGTGACTCCTCACACTCACTCACCTCAAGTACTGTGGGTCGTCACACTCAATCACCTTAAGCATTGTCACTGTATCACTCCACTCACCTCAAGCACTGTGACTGTCACTCCCTCACCTCAAGTACTGTGGGTCGTCACACTCAATCACCAAGTACTGTGGGTCGTCACACTCACTCACCTCAAGTACTGTGGGTCATCATACTCAATCACCAAGTACTGTGGGTCGTCACACTCACTCACCTCAAGTACTGTGGGTCGTCACACTCAATCACCAAGTACTGTGGGTCGTCACACTCACTCACCTCAAGTATTGTGAGTCGTCATACTCACTCACCTCAAGTATTGTGAGTCGTCACACTCACTCACCTCAAGTATTGTGGGTCGTCCCACTCACTCACCTCAAGTATTGTGAGTCGTCACTCTCACTCAACTCAAGTACTGTGGGTCGTCACACTCAATCACCAAGTACTGTGGGTCGCCACAGTCACTCACCAAGTATTGTGAGTCATCACACTCACTTCAAGTACTGTGGGTCGCCACTCTCACTCACCTTAAGCACTATGGGTCGTCACACTCACTCACCTCAAGCACTGTGGGCCGTCACTCACTCACCTTAAGCATTGTCACTGTCACTCACTCACCTCAAGCACAGTGACTGTCACTCACTCACCTTAAGCACTATGGGTCGTCACACTCACTCACCTCAAGTACTGTGGGTCGCCACACTCACTCACCTCAAGTACTGTGGGTCGTCACCGCCAATCACCAAGTACTCTGGAATTAAATCACGCTCACTCACCTCTCAAGTACTGTGGGTCGTCACTCCGTCCTCGTACTGTGGGTCGTCCACCTCCACTCACCTCAAGTACTGTGGGTCATCATACTCAATCACCAAGTACTGTGGGTCGTCACACTCACTCACCTCAAGTACTGTGGGTCGTCACACTCAATCACCAAGTACTGTGGGTCGTCACACACACTCACCTCAAGTATTGTGAGTCGTCACTCTCACTCAACTCAAGTACTGTGGGACGTCACACTCACTCACCTCAAGCACTGTGGGCCGTCACTCACTCACCTCAAGCACTGTGGACTGTCACTCACTCACCTAAATCACTGTCACTCACCTCAAGCACTGTAGGCCGTCACTCACTCACCATAAACACTGTCACTCACTCACCTCAAGCACTGCGACTGTCACTCACTCATCTTAAGCACTATGGGTCGTCACACTCACTCACCTCAAGCACTGTGACTGTCACTCACTCACCTTAAGCACTGTCACTGTCACTCACTCACATCAAGCACTGTGGGCCGTCACTCACTTACCTCAAGCACTGTGGGCCGTCACTCACTCACCTTAAGCACTGTCACTCACTCACCTCAAGCACTGTGACTGTCACTCACACTCACTCACCTCATGCTGTGGGTCGTCACCTCCAATCACCAAATGCTGTGGTCGTCCTCACTCACCTCAAGTACTGTGGGTCATCATACTCAATCACCAAGTACTGTGGGTCGTCACACTCACTCACCTCAAGTACTGTGGGTCGTCACACTCAATCACCAAGTACTGTGGGTCGTCACACTCACTCACCTCAAGTATTGTGAGTCGTCATACTCACTCACCTCAAGTATTGTGAGTCGTCACACTCACTCACCTCAAGTATTGTGGGTCGTCCCACTCACTCACCTCAAGTATTGTGAGTCGTCACTCTCACTCAACTCAAGTACTGTGGGTCGTCACACTCAATCACCAAGTACTGTGGGTCGCCACAGTCACTCACCAAGTATTGTGAGTCATCACACTCACTTCAAGTACTGTGGGTCGCCACTCTCACTCACCTTAAGCACTATGGGTCGTCACACTCACTCACCTCAAGCACTGTGGGCCGTCACTCACTCACCTTAAGCATTGTCACTGTCACTCACTCACCTCAAGCACAGTGACTGTCACTCACTCACCTTAAGCACTATGGGTCGTCACACTCACTCACCTCAAGTACTGTGGGTCGCCACACTCACTCACCTCAAGTACTGTGGGTCGTCACACTCAATCACCAAGTACTGTGGGTCGTCACATTCACTCCACCTCAGAAGTACTGTGGGTCGTCACCTCAATCACCTGCACCAAATGCTGGCTGGGTCGTCACTCACTCACCTCAAGTACTGTGGGTCATCATACTCAATCACCAAGTACTGTGGGTCGTCACACTCACTCACCTCAAGTACTGTGGGTCGTCACACTCAATCACCAAGTACTGTGGGTCGTCACACACACTCACCTCAAGTATTGTGAGTCGTCACTCTCACTCAACTCAAGTACTGTGGGACGTCACACTCACTCACCTCAAGCACTGTGGGCCGTCACTCACTCACCTCAAGCACTGTGGACTGTCACTCACTCACCTAAATCACTGTCACTCACCTCAAGCACTGTAGGCCGTCACTCACTCACCATAAACACTGTCACTCACTCACCTCAAGCACTGCGACTGTCACTCACTCATCTTAAGCACTATGGGTCGTCACACTCACTCACCTCAAGCACTGTGGGCGTCAATCACTCAACTGCAGCACTGTCCTTGTCCTCCTCACCATAAACACTGTCACTCACTCACCTCCAAGCACTGTGGGTGTCAATCACTCACCTTAAGCACTGTCACTCCTCACCATAAACACTGTCACTCCTTACCTCAAGCACTGTGGGCCGTCAATCCACTCATAAGCACTGTCACTGTCACTCACTCACCATAAACACTGTCACTCACTCACCTCAAGCACTGTGGGCCGTCAATCACTCACCTTAGCACTGTCACTGTCACTCCTCCTCAAGCACTGTGACTGTCACTCACTCACCTTAAGCACTATGGGTCGTCACACTCCTCACCTCAAGCACTGTGACTGTCACTCACTCACCTTAAGCACTATGGGTCGCCACACTCCTCACCTCAAGTACTGTGGGCCGTCACTCTCACCTTAAGCACTATGGGTCGACACTCACTCACCTCAAGCACTGTGACTGTCCTCTCCTCACCTTAGCACTATGGGTCGCCACACTCACTCCACCTCAGGCACTGTGACTGTCCTCACTCTTAAGCACTATGGGTCGCCTCCTCACCTCAAGTACTGTGGGTCGTCACTCCACTCACTTAAGCACTATGGGTCGTCACACTCACTCACCTCAAGCACTATGGGTCGTCCACTCACTCACCTCAAGTACTGTGGGTCGTCACACTCAATCACCAAGTACTGTGGGTCGTCACACTCCTCACCTCAAGTACTGTGGGTCGTCACCTCACTCACCTCCAAGTACTGTGGGTCGTCACCTCAATCACCAAGTACTGTGGGTCGTCACACTCAATCACCAAGTACTGTGGGTCGTCACACTCCTCACCTCAAGCACTGTGACTGTCACTCACTCACCTTAAGCACTATGGGTCGCCACACTCACTCACCTCAAGTACTGTGGGCCGTCACTCACTCACCTTAAGCACTATGGGTCGTCACACTCCTCACCTCAAGCACTATGGGTCGTCACACTCACTCACCTCAAGTACTGTGGGTCGTCACATAATCACCAAGTACTGTGGGTCGTCACACTCAATCACCAAGTACTGTGGGTCGTTACACTCACTCACCTCAAGTACCGTGGGTCATCCTCTCAATCACCAAGTACTGTGGGTCGTCCACTCAATCACCAAGTACTGTGGGTCGTCACTCACTCACCTCAAGCACTATGGGTTGCCTCCTCATCAAGCCTGTGGGTCGTCACACTCAATCATGCTGTGACTCGTCACACTCACTCACCTCAAGTACTGTGGGTCGTCACACTCACTCACCTCAAGTACTGTGGGTCGTCACTCCTCACCTCAAGTACTTGACTCCACTCCACTCACCTCAAGCACCGTGGGTCGTCACACTCACTCACCAATACTGTGGGTCGTCACTCCCTTCAAGTACTGTGGGTCGTCACAGTCTTCCAAATTGTGGTGTCACACTCAACTCGAGTACTGTGGTCGTCCTCTCACTCAACTCAAGTACTGTGGGTCGTCCACTTACTCACCTAAAGTACTGTGGGTCGCCACAGTCACTCCTATATTGAGTCATCCACACTTCAAGTACTGTGGGTCGTCACTCTCCTCAACTCAAGTACTGTGGGTCGTCACACTCACTCACCTAAAGTACTGTGGGTCGTCACTCTCCTCAACTCAAGTACTGTGTGTCGTCACCTCCTCACTAGTACTGTAGGTCGTCCTCTCACTCAACTCAAGTCTGTGTGTCCACACTCCTCACCTAAAGTACTGTGGGTCGCCACAGTCACTCACAAGTATTGAGTCATCACACTCACTTCAAGTTCTGTGGGTCGCCACAGTCACTCAACTCAAGTACTGTGGGTCGCCTCCTCTACCTCAAGTATTGTGAGTCGTACACTCCAAGTACTGTGGGTCGTCACTCTCCTCAACTCCGTACTGTGGGTCGTCACACTCACTCAGCTCCACTAATTACACAGTGTCTTACTCACCTCAGGACCCGCCCTCTTGGAGTTAACACGCTCCTACGTCCTAGGGCTCGTGCATAGTCAGTCATCTGCCCCACTAAAACACTCTACCGTGAGGTAGAAGATGCATGAGTACTGTATCACCGTGGCTTCACTCTGGCGTATCGAGTTCAGTGAATCATCGTTCATCTTGAACCTGGAAATATCACCAACGAATGAGACACTCTACATCCTCAAGATTACGAAATATTGACACAAATATAAATGAAAGTTATATATATGATCTAAGATTCTTGTAGTGCAGTGCATATTATATATATATATATATATATATATATATATATATATATATATATATATATATATATATATATATATATATATATATATATATATATATATATATGTGTGTGTGTGTGTGTGCAAATAAATCACTGTAGGTGCGCGTGATCTAGGTATATGCTGATAACCACAAGGAAAAGAAGAAAACACAGAGTTCCCAAGCGCTTTCGTGTAATTCACATCTTCAGGGGGTGAACTAGAGAGAGTAATACAAATCAAGGTGTGTATATACAGAGGAGGGTGAGACCAGGTCCAAATATGGTCGTAAGTAATGACCCTACTAATCTTTAAATAGCACACAACGGTTGGTGGTCAGGTCAGATGGTCAAGTGACCCGGCCTTACCTGATCACAAATCTTCTTAATTACAAAATTGTCCAGCTTGTACATTACTCAAATTCATGTTGAATGCTTCGGTATGTTTAATAAGACTAGATTCTATGATGTTCCTACTATCAATTGAATTACATGGTAATATTGAGGCATTATCCCATTCATTGTTATAAATGACAGAGCATTGGATTCCTGGCCTGTCCTAACACTGTATTTGTGTTGTTTAATTCTAGTTGCAAGATCTTTACCTCCTTAGTAAAACATATTACATTCCTTGCAAGGAACTTTATAAATGCAACCAATTTGTTGTTGGGGAGTTCTTGATTAACATTTGTTTAACAGTGCATGAGTTTTTAAATGCCACATTGACGTTCCAGGTTTTAGCTGTGCAGGAATGTGAGAAATTTTTGTGAAATGGTAATATTAAGATATTCTTATGGTCATGGGTGGGCTTGGATCAGTTCTATAAAAAGTTTTCTTAGTAATGTTTAAGCATTTGTCTATGAAAGCTAGGGTATTTAAGGTTTGAGCCAATATTATATATATATTTGTATTCCTCATCGATGAATTCCGGACTGCAAATTCTCAAGGCACGTAAAAACATTGTTGAAAATACTGACTGTGACTTTATTATGGTGGACAGAATAATAATGAATGTATGAACACACATTAGTTGGTTTTCTATAAATACTGAACTTAAAAGTGTTACCTATTCTGTGTATCAGACAGTCTAGGAATGGCAATTTACAGTCATGCTCTAATTCACCGATGAAATTTGATCGAGGGGCTAAGTTGTTAAGTTGTGGCAGGAAAGCTTTTGGTCCTTATTACGCAGAGACATAATACATCATCAACATATCTAAACCAGACTGCTGAGGGTGGTAAATATTACTTAATAGTTTCTTTTCAAAGAATCCCATATATAGGTTGTAATACAGGTGAGTGGATTACCCATTGCCATACCAAATTTTTGAGCATAATATTCCCCATTGAATTCGAATTTGCAATCCTTAACACATAGTTTGATGAGTTCGATGAAGTCGTCTTTGAGACAGGTAAAATGTTATCCAGGGTCTATGAGTTAAATCATCCTTTGGATATTACATCAAAGCTGACCAGTTTAAAATCATGATTAATGTGTAGTTATTGAGTTTATCAACCAGATCCATATTATTCTTGATATTGGAGTTAGAAATGTTGCTAACTAGAGTTTTAGTAAAAGAAACTAACCATTTAGATAGTTTGAGATTGACCCAACTGAGCTAATGATGGGTCTTGCTGGGTTATTGGGCTTGTGGGTCTTGATTACACCGTACATGTATGGCAGTGGAGGGACGTTGAAGTAAGATGTTTAAAGAGTAGCTTTGCCTCTCAATAGGGACTTCAGTTTTTTGTTGAACTGGGTGTTGACAGTGTTGAGAGGATTATTTATGAGTTCAGAATATGTTGTAGTATCACATAAAGGTCATTCATTTTAGAGATATAGTCCTATAGTCCCTATTGAGAAAAGCTACTCTCATTAAACATCTTATTCAACGTCCTCCACTGCCATACATGTACGGTGTAATCAAGACCCAGGCCAATAACCCAGCAGACCCATCATTAGCTCAGTTGGGTCAATCTCTTTAAACTATCTAAATGGTTAGTTCTTTACTAAATCCCTAGTTGGCAACATTTCTAACTCCAATATCAAGAATAATATGGATCTGGTTGATAAACTCAATAACTTACATTAATCATGATTTTAAACTGGTCAGCTTTGATGTAACGTCACTCTTTACAAGGTCCCAGTTGATGATTTACTAGAGTTCCTCATAGATTCCTGGATAACATTTCACTGCCCGTCTCGAAAGACGACTTCATCGAACTCATCAAACTATGTATTAAGGATTGCAAATTCGAATTCAATAGAATATTATGCTCAAAAATTTGGTATGGCAATGGGTAATCCACTCTCACCTGTATTAAGCAACCTATATATGGGATTCTTTGAAAAGAAACTATTAAGTAATATTTTACCACCCTCAGCAGTCTGGTTTAGATATGTTGATGATGTATTATGTCTCTGGCCATGTAATGAGGACCTAAAAGCTTTTACATAAGAACATAAGAAAGTGGGATACTGCAGGAGGCCGACTGGCCCATACAGGGCAGATCACTTTCACACCCATCCCAGCACTTCCATGTGCCTATCCAACTTCGTCTTGAAGCTCCCTAGCGTCCCCGATCCTACTATAGCACTCGGTAGCCTATTCCACATATCCACAACTCTATTACCAAACCAGTGCTTGCCTATATCCTTTCTGAATCGGAATTTATCTAATTTAAAGCCATTTTGTTCTAGTTATTTCGTTATTACTGAGCTTCAGAACATCTTCCATTTTACCCTTGTTAATCCCACTTACCCACTTGTACACCTCTATCATATCTCCCCTAACTCTACGCCTCTCTAATGAATGTAAGCCTAAGCTTTTCAGTCTTTCTTCATATGGAAGGTTTCTAATATTATGGATCATTTTTGTCATTCTTCTTTGTACTCTCTCCAAAGAATCTATGTCCATTCTATAATAAGGACACCAGAACTGAACCGCATAATCCATGTGTGGTCTCACTAATGCTAGGTAAAGTTTCAAGATAACGTCAGCAGTTCTGTTACTCACAGACCTAGATATGAACCCAAGAATCCTGTTTGCCTTGTTGCGAACGCTAATACATTGTTTTCTAGGTTTCAAGTCGTTGCTAACAAATACACCTAGATCTTTTTCACAAACTGAGTTTTCTATTTCCGTGTTACCTAGTTTATACTTAACGTTTGTATTCGTCTTCCCTATCTGTAGTACCTTGCATTTATCAGTATTAAAATTCATTTGCCAGTCTACTGACCACTCATAAGGTATCTAGATCTCTTTGAAGGTGTTCAAAGTCACTGTCTGAATTTATCACTCTCCCATTTTGGTATCATCTGCAAATTTACTAATCCTACTAGTTATGCCTAAATCAAGATCATTAATGAATATAACAAACAGCAGAGGGCCTAATACAGATCCCTGGGGAACTCCGCTTTTGACCGCACCCCAGTCTGACTTTTAATCCATTTATGCTGACTCTTGTTTCCTACCAGTTAACCATGACCTAATCCATTTTAATACTGATCCACCTATTCCATGTGCTTCTACCTTCCTTATCAATCTCTCATGAGGGACTCTATCGAATGCTTTACTGAAATCTAAATAAATTATATCATATGACTTATCATTATCTACCGCTTCAAATACTTCTGAGAAAAAGCTAAGCAAATTTGTGAGATAAGAACGTCCCTGGGTGAACCCGTGCTGAGACGAATGAATTAAGTTGAATGTTTCAAGGTGGCTTCTGATTTTTGTAGCAATAATTGACTCTAGCAACTTGCCTATGATTGACGTGAGACTAATGGGACGGTAATTTGATGCTATTGATTTATCACCCTTTTTGAAAATCGGAACTACATTTGCAAGTTTCCAAGCTTCTGGCACTAGGCTCGATTCTAATGACTTATTAAATAAAACTGCTAATGGATTACTCAACTCATCTCTACATTCTTTTAATATTCTAGCATATACCTCGTCTGATATTACAGTATTATTGTTATTATTATTATTATTAATTTTATTATTATATTTTATTATTATTATTATTATTGTAATCATTATTATTTTATTTTGGTGTATAATTATTAAAAATTTTATTTACTATGAATAATTATTATTACGATTACATTTTTGCCCCCCAGGCCCCGATGTGGGTCAGTGATCTGTGCCTGGCTGGGCTAATAATCCCTGTAAAAAAAAAAAAAGAAAAATGCCCCACAAAAAACTTTCGGTTTTTAGAGCTTTTCGGTTTTCGGAATTTCGGATAAAGGGTTGTCAACCTGTACTCCATAGTCTAACTTACCGGGCCAGAGGTCCTGTTAACTCTGACTATTGCAGTGGTTTTGTGGTTGTGTTGCTAATGTGGTGGTTGTTTGGTGTTGTTTTTGGCGTGTTATTGGTGTTGTGGTTGTGTTGTGGTTATATAGTGTTATTGTGTTGTTGATGTGGTAGGTTTTGTGATTGTATAGTGTTGTTTGTGTTGTTTAGTGTTGTTTAGTGTTGTTTGTGTTGTTATGGTTGTCTTGTGGTTGTAGAGGTTATATA